>NC_053022.1:86157247-86435927 GCF_003073215.2 Triticum urartu | reverse complement strand
TTCTAATGTCAAGTATCTTTTCCTTAGACCATGAGATTCTGCAACTCCTGGATACTGTAAGAATACTTTGGGTGCGCCAAACGTCACAACGTAACTGGGTGACTATAAAGGTGCACTACGGGTATCTGCGAAAGTGTCTGTTGGGTTGGCACGAATCGAGACTGGGATTTCACTCTGTATGACACAGAGGTATCTCTGGGCCCACTCGATAAGACATCATCGTAATGAGCTCAATGTGACTAAGGGTTGGTCACGGGATGATGTGTTACAGAACGAGTAAAGTGACTTGCCGGTAACGAGATTGAACGAGGTATTGGGATACCGATGATCGAATATCGGGCAAGTAATGTACCGATTGACAAAGGGAATTGTATATGGGATTACTTGAATCCTCGACATCATGGTTCATCCGATGAGATCATCATGGAACATGTGGGAGCCAACATGGGTATCCAGATCCCGCTGTTGGTTATTGGCCGGGGAGTTGTCTCGATCATGTCTGGATGGTTCCCGAACCCGTAGGGTCTACACACTTAAGGTTCGATGATGCTAGGGTTATTAGGAAGACTTGTATGTGATTACCGAATGTTGTTCGGAGTCCCGGATGAGATCTCGGACGTCACGAGGAGTTCCGGAATGGTCCGGAGGTGAAGATTTATATATAGGAAGTTGTCATACGGTCACCGGAAAGGTTCGGGGGCATATTGGTATTGTACCGGGGCCACCGGAGGGGTTCCGGGGGTCCACCGGGAGGGGCCACCTCTCTCGGAGGGCCTCATGGGCCATAGAGGAAACCAGCCCCAAGTGGGCTGGGTGCACCCCCCCTTGGGCCCATGCTCCTAGGGTTGGGGGGGAAACCCTAGAGGGGGCGCCCCCCTTGCTTGGGGGGCAAGCCACCCCCCTTGGCCGCCGCCCCCCTCTAGATCTCATCTAGAGGGGGCCGGCCCCCTTCCTCCTTCCCCTATAAATAGAGGGGCAAGGGGAGGGCTGCACACCACATCCAAGGCGCGGCCCCTCCCCTCCCCAACACCTCTCCTCCTTCGTTAAAGCTTGGCGAAGCCCTGCCGGAGTACTACTGCTCCACCACCACCACATCGCCGTGTTGCTGTTGGAGCTCTCTTCCTCAACCTCTCCCTCCTCCTTGCCAGATCAAGGCGCGGGAGACGTCTCCGCTCCGTACGTGTGTTGAACGCGGAGGTGCTGTCCGTTAGGCGCTAGGATCATCGGTGATTTGGATCACGATGAGTACGACTCCATCAACCCCGTTCTCTTGAGCGCTTCCTCTCGCGATCTACAAGGGTATGTAGATGCACCCCTCTCCCTCTCGTTGCTAGATGACTCCATAGATTGATCTTGGTGATGCGTAGAAAATTTTAAATTTCTGCAACGATCCCCAACAGTGGCATCATGAGCTAGGTCTATGCGTAGTTTCTATGCACGAGTAGAACACAAGTTGTTGTGGGCGTCGATTTTGTAAATATACTTGTTGTTACTAGTCTTATCTTGATTCGGCGGCATCGAGGGATGAAGCGGCCCAGACCGACCTTACACGTATGCTTACGTGAGACTGGTTCCACCAACTGATATGCACTAGTTGCATAAGGTGGCTAGCGGGTGTCTGTCTCTCCCACTTTAGTCGGATCGGATTCAATGAAAAGGGTCCCTATGAAGGGTAAATAGAAATTGGCATATCACGTTGTGGTTTTGGCGTAGGTAAGAAACGTTCTTGCTAGAAACCTATAGCAGCCACGTAAAAACTTGCAACAACAATTAGAGGATGTCTAACTTGTTTTTGCAGCATATGCCGTGTGATGTGATATGGCTAAAAGGATGTGATGAATCTTATATGTGATGTATGATATTGATCATGTTCTTGTAATAGGAATCAATACTTGCATGTTGATGACTATGACAACCGGCATGAGCCATAGGAGTTGTCTTAATTTATTTATGACCTGCGTGTCAACATAAACGTCATGTAATTACTTTACTTTATTGCTAACCGTTAGCCATAGTAGTAGAAGTAATAGTTGGCGAGACAACTTCATGAAGACACGATGATGGAGATCATGATGATGGAGGTCATGGTGTCATGCCGGTGACCATGAGGATCATGGCACCCCGAAGATGGAGATCAAAAGGAGCAAAATGATATTGGCCATATCATCTCACTATTTGATTGCATGTGATGTTTATCATGTTTTACATCTTATTTGCTTAGAACGACGGTAGCATATAAGATGATCCCTCGCAATAATTTCAAGAAAGTGTTCCCCCTAACTGTGCACCGTTGCTAAGGTCCGTTGTTCCGAAGCACCACGTGATGATCGGGTGCGATAGGTTCTAACGTTCGCATACAACGGGTGTAAGCCAGATTTACACACGCAATACACTTAGGTTGACTTGACAAGCCTAGCATGTACAGACATGGCCTCGGAACACGGAAGACTGAAAGGTCGAACATGAGTCGTATAGAAGATATGATCAACATGAAAATGTTCACCGATGATGACTAGTCCGTCTCATGTGATGATCGGACACGGCCTAGTTCACTCGGATCATGTATCACTTAGATGACTAGAGGGATGTCTATCTGAGTGGGAGTTCATTAAATAATTTGATTTGATGAACTTAATTATCATGAACATAGTCTAAAATCATTGCAATATGTCTTGTAGATCAAATGGCCCACGCTAATGTTGCCCTCAACTTCAATGCGTTCCTAGAGAAAACCAAGCTGAAAGACTATGGCAGCAACTACACGGACTGGGTCAGTAACCTGAGGATTATCCTCATAGCTGCCAGGAAAGCATATGTCCTTGATGCACCACTAGGTGAAGCACCTGTTTTCCCTGCAAAACAAGACGTTATGAACGCTTGGCAGACGCGTAGTGATGATTACTCCCTGGTTCAGTGCGGCATGCTTTACAGCTTAGAACCGGGGCTCCAAAAGCGTTTTGAGCAACACAGAGCATATGAGATGTTCCAAGAGCTGAAAATGGTTTTCCAAGCTCATGCCCGGGTCGAGAGATGTGAAGTCTTCGACAAGTTCCATAGTTGTAAGATGGAGGAGAATAGTTCCGTCAGCGAGCACATACTCAAAATGTCTGGGTTGCACAACCGCTTGTCTCAGCTGGGAGTTAATCTCCCGGATGATGCGGTCGTTGACAGAATCCTTCAGTCGCTCCCACATAGCTACAAGAGCTTTGTGATGAACTTCAATAGGCAGGGGATGGAAAAGACCATTCCCGAGGTATATTCAATGCTGAAATCAGCGGAGGTGGAAATCAATAAGGAACATCAAGTGTTGATGGTGAATAAAACCACTAAGTTCAAGAAAGGCAAGGGTAAAAAGAACTTCAAGAAGGACGACAAGGGAGTTGCCGCGCCCGGTAAGCAAGCTGTCGGGAAGAAGCCAAAGAATGGACCCAAGCCTGAGACTGAGTGCTTTTATTGCAAGGGAAACGGTCACTGGAAGCGGAACTGCCCCAAGTACTTAGCAGATAAGAAGGCCGGCAATACCAAAGGTATATGTGATATACATGTTATTGATGTGTACCTAACCAGCGCTCGTAGTAGCTCCTGGGTATTTGATACCGGTGCGGTTGCTCATATTTGTAACTCAAAACAGGAACTGCGGAATAAACGGAGACTGGCGAAGGACGAGGTGATGATGCGCGTCGGGAATGGTTCCAAGGTCGATGTGATCGCCGTCGGCACGCTATCTCTACATTTACCTACGGGATTAGTTTTAAACCTCAATGATTGTTATTTAGTACCAGCTTTGAGCATGAACATTGTATCTGGATCTCGTTTAATGCGAGATGGCTACTCATTTAAATCTGAGAATAATGGTTGTTCTATTTATATGAGAGACATGTTTTATGGTCATGCCCCGCTGGTCAATGGTTTATTATTATTTAATCTCGAACGTGATGTTTCACATATTCATAGTGTGAATGCCAAAAGGTGTAAGGTTGATAATGATAGTCCCACATACTTGTGGCACTGCCGCCTTGGTCACATTGGTGTCAAACGCATGAAGAAACTCCATGCAGATGGACTTTTGGAGTCTCTTGATTATGAATCATTTGACACGTGCGAACCATGCCTCATGGGCAAAATGACCAAGACTCCGTTCTCCGGAACAATGGAGCGAGCAACCAACTTATTTGAAATCATACATACTGATGTGTGCGGTCCAATGAGTGTTGAGGCTCGCGGTGGCTATCGTTATGTTCTCACCCTCACTAATGACTTGAGTAGATATGGGTATGTCTACTTAATGAAACACAAGTCTGAGACCTTTGAAAAGTTCAAGGAATTTCGGAGTGAGGTTGAGAATCAACGTGACAGGAAAATCAAGTTCTTACGATCAGATCGTGGGGGAGAATATTTGAGTCACGAATTTGGCACGCACTTAAGGAAATGTGGAATAGTTTCACAACTCACGCCGCTTGGAACACCTCAGCGTAATGGTGTGTCCGAACGTCGTAATCGCACTCTGTTAGATATGGTGCGATCTATGATGTATCTTACCGGTCTACCTCTATCATTTTGGGGTTATGCTATAGATACTACCGCATTCACTTTAAATAGGGCTCCGTCGAAATCCATTGAGACGACACTGTATGAATTTTGGTTTGGTAAGAAACCTAAGCTGTAGTTTCTGAAAGTTTGGGGATGCGATGCTTATGTCAAGAAACTTCAACCTGAAAAGCTCGAACCCAAATCGGAGAAATGTGTCTTCATTGGATACCCTAAAGAAACTATTTGGTATACCTTCTACCTCAGATCCGAAGGCAAGATCTTTGTTGCCAAGAATGGATCCTTTCTAGAGAAAGATTTTCTCTCAAAAGAAGTAAGTGGGAGGAAAGTAGAACTTGATGAAGTATTGCCTCTTGAACCGGAGAGTGGCGCAGCTCAAGAAAATGTTTGTGAGGTGACTGCACCAACTAGAGAGGAAGTTAATGATGATGATCATGAAACTTCAGATCAAGTTGCTACTGAACTTCATAGGTCCAGAAGGACACGTTCTGCACCAGAGTGGTACGGCAACCCTGTCCTGCAAATCATGTTGTTAGACAATGGTGAACCTTCAAACTATGAAGAAGCAATGGCAGGCCCAGATTCCGAAAAATGGCTGGAAGCCATGTAATCCGAGATAGGATCCATGTATGAAAACGAAGTATGGACTTTGACTTGCCGCTAAGGGTGCTAATGTGACCATCTATAAGGCTTGGCTTGCCGCTAAGGGTTATCGACAAGTTCAAGGGGTTGGCTACGATGAGACTTTCTCACCCGTAGCGAAGCTGAAGTCCGTCTGAATCATGTTAGCAATTGTCGCATTCTATGATTATGAGATATGGCAAATGGACGTCAAAATGGCATTCCTTAATGGTTTCCTTAAGGAAGAATTGTATATGATGCAGCCGGAAGGTTTTGTCGATCCTAAGAACGCTGACAAGGTGTGCAAGCTCCAACGCTCAATCTATGGGCTGGTGCAAGCATCTCGGAGTTGGAACATTCGATTTGATGAGATGATCAAAGCGTTTGCGTTTACGCAGACGTATGGAGAAGCCTGTGTTTACAAGAAAGTGAGTGGGAGCTCTGTAGCATTTCTCATATTATATGTGGATGACATACTATTGATGGGAAATGATATAGAATTTTTGGAAAGCATAAAGGCCTACTTGAACAAGTGTTTTTCAATGAAGGACCTTGGAGAAGCTGCTTATATATTAGGCATCAAGATCTATAGAGATAGATCGAGACGCCTCATTGGTCTTTCACAAAGTACGTACCTTGACAAGATATTGAAGAAGTTCAATATGGATCAGTCCAAGAAGGGGTTCTTTCCTGTATTGCAAGGTATGAGATTGAGCACGGCTCAATGCCCGACCACCGCAGAAGATAGAGAAAAGATGAGCGTCGTCCCCTATGCCTCGGCCATAGGGTCTATTATGTATGCCATGTTGTGTACCAGACCTGATGTAAACCTTGCCGTGAGTTTGGTAGGAAGGTACCAAAGTAATCACGGCATGGAACACTGGTCAGCGGTCAAGAACATCCTGAAGTACCTGAAAAGGACTAAGGATATGTTTCTCGTTTATGGAGGTGACGAAGAGCTCGTCATAAAGGGTTACGTCGATGCTAGCTTCGACACAGATCTGGATGACTCTAAGTCACAAACCGGATACATGTATATATTGAATGGTGGGGCAGTCAGCTGGTGCAGTTGCAAGCAAAGCGTCGTGGCGGGATCTACATGTGAAGCGGAGTACATGGCAGCCTCGGAGGCAGCACAAGAAGCAATCTGGGTGAAGGAGTTCATTACCGACCTAGGAGTTATTCCCAATGCGTCCGGCCCGATGACTCTCTTCTGTGACAACACTGGAGCTATTGCCCTTGCCAAGGAGCCCAGGTTTCACAGGAAGACCTGGCACATCAAACGTCGCTTCAACTCCATTCGTGAAAATGTTCAAAATGGAGACACAGATATTTGTAAAGTGCATACGGACCTGAATGTCGCAGATCCGTTGACTAAATCTCTTCCTCGAGCAAAACATGATCAACACTAGAACTCTATGGGTGTTCGATTCATCACAATGTAACTAGATTATTGACTCTAGTGCAAGTGGGAGACTATTGGAAATATGCCCTAGAGGCAATAATAAAATGGTTATTATTATATTTCCTTGTTCATGATAATTGTCTATTATTCATGCTATAATTGTGTTATCCGGAAATCGTAATACATGTGTGAATACATAGACCACAACATGTCCCTAGTGACCCTCTAGTTGACTAGCTCGTTGATCAATAGATGGTTACGGTTTCCTGACCATGGACATGGGATGTCATTGATAACGGGATCACATCATTAGGAGAATGATGTGATGGACAAGACCCAATCCTAAGCATAGCGCAAGATCGTGTAGTTCGTCTGCTAAAGCTTTTCTAATGTCAAGTATCTTTTCCTTAGACCATGAGACTGTGCAACTCCCGGATACTGTAGGAATACTTTGGGTGTGCCAAACGTCACAACGTAACTGGGTGACTATAAAGGTGCACTACGGGTATCTGCGAAAGTGTCTATTGGGTTGGCACGAATCGAGACTGGGATTTGTCACTCCGTATGACGGAGAGGTATCTCTGGGCCCACTCGGTAAGACATCATCGTAATGAGCTCAATATGACTAAGGGTTGGTCACAGGATGATGTGTTACGGAACGAGTAAAGTGACTTGCCGGTAACGAGATTGAACAAGGTATTGGGATACCGACGGTCGAATCTCGGGCAAGTAACGTACCAATTGACAAAGGGAATTGTATATGGGATTGCTTGAATCCTCGACATCCTGGTTCATCCGATGAGATCATCGTGGAACATGTGGGAGCCAGCATGGGTATCCAGATCCCGCTGTTGGTTATTGGCCGGAGATTTGTCTCGATCATGTCTGCATGGTTCCCGAACCCGTAGGGTCTACACACTTAAGGTTCGATGACACTAGGGTTATTAGGAAGACTTGTATGTGATTACCGAATGTTGTTCGGAGTCCCAGATGAGATCTCGGACGTCACGAGGAGTTCTGGAATGGTTCGGAGGTGAAGATTTATATATAGGAAGTTGTCATACGGTCACCGGAAAGGTTCGGGGGCATATCGGTATTGTACTGGGGCCACCGGAGGGGTTTCGGGGGTCCACCGGGAGGGGCCACCTCTCTCGGAGGGCCTCATGGGCCGTAGAGGAAAGGGAACCAGCCCCAAGTGGGCTGGGAGCACCCCCCCTTGGGCCCATGCGCCTAGGGTTGGGGGGAAACCCTAGAGGGGGCGCCCCCCTTGCTTGGGGGGGGCAAGCCACCCCCCTTGGCCGCCGCCCCCCCTCTAGATCTCATCTAGATGGGGCCGGCCCCCTTCCTCCTTCCCCTATAAATAGAGGGGCAAGGGGAGGGCTGCACACCACATCCAAGGCGCAGCCCCTCCCCTCCCCAACACCTCTTCTCCTCCGTTAAAGCTTGGCAAAGCCCTGCCGGAGTACTACTGCTCCACCACCACCACGCCGTCGTGTTGCTGTTGGAGCTCTCTTCCTCAACCTCTCCCTCCTCCTTGCTGGATCAAGGCGCGGGAGACGTCTCCGCTCTGTACATGTGTTGAACGCGGAGGTGTCGTCCGTTCAGCGCTAGGATCATCGGTGATTTGGATCACGACGAGTACGACTCCATCAACCTCGTTCTCTTGAACGCTTCCGCTCGCGATCTACAAGGGTATGTAGATGCACCCCTCTCCCAGCAGCACAGCCCTTCGAGGAGGTGTGGAGTCAAACTTGAATCTCTCAGTGAAGCCATCCTCTTGAAGATCAGCTTCAGAAAGCATCATCGTTAGCCCTTTCCATGTGCGGTGACAGGTTTCATGGGCAACGAAAGCATTCTTGGTGGCAAGATTTCGAGTGCGATTAACATCCACCAAGAGGCTTTTCATCTGACGCTTCAGCCAGTCATGATGCCTATCTTGTTTCTGATGGAGGGCCACAAGAAGCTCTCGGTCGTTGAGAACACGAGTGCGCTTCTTGGGTCTTGGAGCAGTGGCACTGTTAGTGGCTTCAGTTGAAGCAGGGTGTGGTGCACGCGTAGTGCCAGCCAAAGGATACACCCGAGAAACCGCTTCAACACCTTCAACGTTCTGAGTAAAACTCTGATGTTCTGCATTCTGAAGACTTAGAGGTTGCTTGGCAGGCTCAGAATATATGGCTTCAGTAGACATGTCCACGTCAGGCAAGAAGATCCGATGGTTGCGGGCTGAGGGCTGATACGAGATGGCGGAGTATTGCTTGATCAGCCGCATGACCCAAGGGGCGTAGAACTTCAAACCAAACAGATCAATGCCTGATGCAGCAAGTTGGCGTATGAAGAAGTCCTATGCATTGAAGCATTTGCCATGAAGTATATAGAAGACCAAAGTCTTCATTGCACCCTGAAGCTTGGCATTTGGAGAGTGCCCTTTGATAGGCCAGAGAGTTCGCCTGATGATGTGATAGATGGTTCTGGACAGGTACTGAAGGTCTTCAACGAAGAACTCTGTGGGATACGCAGCATCTTGAGGCAATGGCTTCATCATGCTGAGCATTTGACTCATATTAGGTTCTGGTTGCTGAAAGATGCTCTTAGTAGCTTCAGCGTGCAGCTGACAACCTTGCTCGAAGAGATCGCCAGGAGTGGACAGGCCAGTGAGCTCAATGATGTCAAATGCATTGGCTTCGTGATGAACGTTGCCAGTCATCCACTCCAGGACCCAAGTCTTCGGATCTCTGCTATACCCTTTGATGTGAAGTGTGGCATAGAATTGTAGCAGCAGCTCTTCATTCCAATGCTCTTCATCAGTAACAAACTGCAGCAGACCCACTTGCTTGAAGCAATCCAACGCTTCTTCTAGACAGGGCAGACCAGCTATAGCTTCAACATCAAGGCGCTTGTGTGGGAAGATGCGACCTTGGTTGTAAAGAATGCAAGAGTAATAGCTTCGCTGAGGATAGCTCCAGAACCGATCAGATGATATCCTTTCCCTTGAGTAGGGGTTCCTGGAGCTATCGAAGAACGTGTTGTCTGCCCTGAAGCCATTGATGTTGAAGGAGCCAGGTGCTGATGCAGGACCTGGAAACCTTGGCAGTCTTGGGATTGGCTTCTGGACCTGAGGCCTGTGCTCAACATGATAGTTGAATTGGGGACCGGCAGCAGACTCAGGAACAGAAGTGGCGGGATCAGTGGCTTCGCTGTCTTCTGAAGCTTTTGCTGGGGAGGGCTCCACATTAGCTTCGTTGTTGGTTGTGGCAGCCTCAAGATTTGCATCCTCCACTTGACTAGCTGGAGGGTCGGTCACAGGCACGTTCTCCTGGAGAACTGCTTCTTGGTGGAGCGGGGGAGTGGGATCTTGTGGTACTTCTTCTTCTGCGGCTGATGCAGCCGGAATGTCTTCAGCAGAGACTTGAGGCCTTGGAACTTTGCGAAGCCTGCGGAACGCAGACGACGCTTGTGGAGTTGGAGTGGGCTGGGCCTCATAGTCTTCTTCCTCTTGTGGGCAATCCACCCATGAAGCATCCTGTGCAATTGGCGTTAGTGGACGACCAATGCTGATGAGTTCGCTGTTTTCTAACTGAGGAAGGACTGCATCATCTTCTAAATTGTCATGATGACCAATGTCTTCAGCAGCGATGGGGTCAGCTGCTGGAATGTCTTCAGCTTCAGGAGCCTCTGTGGAAGCAGGCTCATGAACTGTCAGTTGACGTTCTGCGTCAGGATGAACCAAGGAAATGGGTTCAACTATCAAGGGCTCTGTGGGAGCAGCCCGAGCTTTCTTGGTTTTTCGCTTTTTCTTGGTGGGGGCAGTAGGAGAGTCTTCAGAGTGTTTCCTCTTCCTGGCTTCAGCCTCAGCAGTTCTTGTCTTCTTGAGCTCTGAAGCTGTTGACCGGCTCTTTGGCTTCGAGCCAGTCATTCTTGTTGGGAAGACAATCGGAATTGCTTCTTGCCTTGGTGCATCAGATTCAGCCGTAGCAGGCTTCTTCTTCTTCTTTGCGGCCATCCTGGGGTCGATGCCAGGATGCCCAAGTGCTTTGCACTTCTCAGCCTCATTATAGGCTTGCACACATCTGTCAGCCAGAGTCTTCATGCGCTCACGCGAACCCTGAGCTTCTGCACGCTTCTTCACAAAGGCTTCCTTGAGCTCGTGCATCATTGTCTTGAAGTTCTTCACTTCTTGCACGCTGAGCTTGTCCATATGCTTCTTGAACTGAGCCTTTTCATAGTCAATATTCTGCTTCAGTTCAACAATGCGCTGGGCAATAGCAAGTTCTGAAGCAATGGCGCCTTGGAAGGCAACACTGAGGCCAATAGGTAGCTACAGATCTTCAAAGCTGATGTTTGGCATGTCAAACCACTCGTCAATGAAGTTGTGGATGATGGTGACATCAAAGAGAGGCAGATCATTGAAGATTTCTACTTCTTCTTTGCTCTTGATGAGTTGCTCAAGAGCGTCATCGGCAAGATCTTCATCACTTGACAGATCAATGTCGTCATTGCGCAGGATGGCAGCAGCTGTTAGCTCTTTGCCAGTGTGAGACAGAGGCATCTTGGCCTTCTGGGGCTTGGAGACGCGTGATAAATCTTCAGACCGCACACTGTCTTCAGGAGGTGCAGTTGCCAATGGCTTCGCCCTTGAGATTTTTGGTGAAGGGGCTGGCTTTGAAGCTTTTGGCTTCTTCAACTGCTTTGGCTTCAGCACTGCAGGCGCGTCATCAGACTCAGTGTCAGCCGCAGGCTCATTCACTGCAGTCCCTTGAACCAAGATGTAGGTGATGAGGCCTTCAAGGTTGGCGAAAGGACCGATGACATTGGGTTCTGCATGTCGTGTGCCATCTGCCCTTGGAGATGAGGGACCAGGGTTGAAGTCTAACCCAAAATTCTTCTTGTTCTGCTTCGCAAAGTTTTGAGCAAACTGGAAGTTGCGCTTGAACAGATTGTCATCACGACACCATAGCAGTGATGACGAGTGTGCATCAGCAGGCTGTGGTCCACGGACCATGCATGGATAGAAGCCTTGAGCAATGGCTTCACCTCTAGACCTGGGTAGAAGATTCTTGAATAGGATATCTCCCCACGGTCTCTTGATGGCGTTTTTCTCAGCATACTCCTGGGTCACAAATCTGTATTTGAACCATTGTTCTGCCCAATATCTTCGAATCCATTGGATTCGGGTCTTGCGCTGACTGTAATCCTCTTCAGGATCTGTCTTGTACATTTCTGAGAGTTCATCTGGCAGATCTCTGGAGGTCTCACCACGACGCTTTCTGCCTCCCTTCCTTGCTGCCTTTTCTGAAGCCATAAACTTTAACTTGAAAGGCTTCAAGACCTTCAAAGGCTTCAAAGGTTTTTGTTTGCTGGACCAACAGGAACTGGCTTCGGGAGAATTTATGTGATGCTGTAAGAATTCTGCAAATGAATGCAGACTATGAGAACCAAAGGATTCTCCCACGGACATGTACCTGTGACAGCATTAAGGTGCGAGGGAAGGGGAAGAGGTCATATGCATTCTCAGAAGATTTTGAAGATAAATCAGTTTAGAAGACATTGACCTCATCGTGTGAAGACATTCACTCATAGATAAGAAGTTGGTTCCAGATTTGTACGAATCCACAGATCAGTACAAGTGAGGAATCTAACTACTTTGTGAAGCACAAGTGAATATACTAGGCATGTTATGAGATGCAGTATGAGAGAGATCTAGCTTGTGTGAACAGAAACTGCTTGTGGTAGAAAGTGACAGATCAATAGGATCAACGGTGCTGTAAAAGGGAGTTTTATTTACCACACTGAGAACTGCTAGACGGAGTGGGAGATGAGGCCGAGCAGTTCACTCTTCCGTGCCCTAACTTGGCGACGGAGGACACCTACGGCGACGGCGGAGAGGACGATGTCCGCGGTCGGCGTGAAGACGGCGTCGGAGAGGTTGCGGCAGCGAAGCGCTTCGTCGCCGGCATCGTCGAGAGCTAGCGGTGGCGCTAGGGTTCGTGCGAGGGTGGAAGAAGAGATAATGACCGCTGTGAGTGTGTATTTATAGGCACAGGGGCGGCACTGTGCTATTACACAGGTGCCCCTGGCGATTCGCATCTAAGGAACACGTGGCCAGTATGCGGAATTTTGGGGTTTGTTCCACGTCCCACGCACGCTTGGATTGTCGGGTGGTCGTTCCTACTTCTCCGGATTTCATGTGGAGGAATGAGCATTGAAAACGGACTTAATGGTTGTCTCTGTATCTTCTGCTGACATGGACGCAGAGAAGACATTCAACAGTTTCAATAGAATGCATATGACTTGGAGAGATAGAGTTTGAGATAGAAAGCATAGAGAAGTTGGGGTCCGATCACATTCACTTAGTTCAAAAGATTCAACACGAAGACATAGCTATAAGTGAATGCTGTAGAGGACAGAACACTAGCATATATATATATATAATCAACATGGTGAAGATAATCATGAAAATATGTTGAGATCGAAGCCAAACCAAATGTGAAGACATCGCAAGGTAACGCCATGAGTGAAACACTTCAAAATAGAACGTTTGGTGGTGGCGTTACCCACCGTATAGGAAGTATTAGACCCAGACACGACGCACAATTATCGTGGCGCTCCGAAGTCAAATTCCACATTAATGTATTCACACTTAGAATGTATGTCTTCATTGATTGAAGATATACTTCACTTCATGTGTTGCACATCTAAGTCATCAATATGCATAAGGGTTAGGATGTGTGCCTGATCACAGGACATTTGAGGATTCCAGGATATTTAGCTCACACCGTAACTTGCAAAACCTCTTCTCATCCAAGGGCTTGGTGAAGATATCTGCCAATTGCTCTTCAGTCTTGACGTGTATGATATCAATGTCTTCCTTCACAACATGATCTCTGAGAAAGTGATGACGAATTTCAATGTGCTTTGTCTTCGAGTGCTGAACTGGGTTGTTAGCAATCTTGATGGCGCTTTTGTTGTCGCAGTAAAGAGGCACTTGCTTCAGATGAATGCCATAGTCCTTGAGTGTTTGCTTCATCCACAGAAGCTGAGCGCAGCAAGATCCAGCAGCAATGTATTCAGATTCAGCAGTGGAGAGAGATACACAGTTCTGCTTCTTTGAAGACCAACATACAAGTGATCGTCCCAGAAAGTGACATGAGCCTGATGTAGACTTGCGATCAACTTTGTCACCAGCATAATCAGCATCCGAGAATCCAACCAAATCAAACTCTGAGCCCTTTGGATACCATAATCCTAGAGTTGGGGTGTGAGCCAAATATCAAAGAATTCGCTTCACAGCTAAGTGATGCGACTCCTTTGGTGCCGCTTGAAATCGAGCACACATGCAAACACTAAGCATAATATCTGGCCTAGATTCACATAGATAAAGTAAAGAACCAATCATGGAGCGGTATACCTTTTGATCGAACTCTTTACCATTGTCGTCAGGACCCAGATGATGTTTGGCTGGCATTGGTGTTGTGAAGCCTTTGCAGTCTTGCATACCGAACTTCTTCAGGCAATCTTTGAGATACTTCTCTTGAGATATGAAGATGCCATTGCGTTGTTGTCGTATTTGAAGACCAAGGAAGAACTTCAGCTCCCCCATCATGGACATCTGATATTGCTCTTGCATCATATATCCAAACTCTTCACTGTACTTCTGATTGGTGCAGCCGAAGATAATGTCATCCACATATATTTGGCACACAAACAGTTCACCATCATATGTCTTCGTGAAAAGAGTGGGATCTAGAGAACCAGGTATGAAGCCTTTGCTCTTCAGGAAGTATTTGAGTGTGTCATACCAGGCCCTAGGGGCTTGTTTGAGGCCATACAGTGCCTTGTTGAGCTTGTATACCATGTCAGGATGTTTTGGATTTTCAAAGCCAGGCGGTTGTGCAACATACACTTCTTCTTCAATTTTGCCATTGAGAAAGGCACTCTTCACATCCATTTGATATAGAAGTATGTTATGATGATTTGCATAGGCTAGCAGTATGCGTATGGCTTCAAGTCTAGCCACAGGAGCAAATGTTTCATCAAAGTCAATGCCTTCCACTTGAGTATATCCTTGAGCAACGAGACGAGCTTTGTTTCTGACAACCTGACCATGCTCATCTTGCTTGTTGCGGTATATCCATTTGGTGCCTATTATATTGTGCTTCCGTGGATCAGGACACTTAACCAGTTCCCATACATTATTCAGCTCAAACTGTTGAAGCTCTTCTTGCATAGCTTGAATCCATTCAGGTTCCATGAAGGCTTCTTCAACTTTCTTGGGTTCTGATATTGAGACGAATGCGAAGTGCCCACAGAAATTTGCTAGCTGAGTTGCCCTTGAACGAGTGAGTGGACCAGGTGCATTGATGTTATCAATTATTCTTTCAATCTGCACTTCATTGGCAACGCGAGGATGTACAGGGCGAAGACTTTGCTCTTGTTGTTCATTGTCGTTGTTGGAAGGAATATCTTCAGGCTGAGCATTGTCTTCATGTTGATCAGGTGCTGAAATGATAAGTTCTTCTTCAGGATGGGCTTCAGAAGGTATAATTTCTCCAGTTCCCATTAGCTTGATTGATTCACTGGATGGAACTTCATCTAGCACATTTGGCAGCTGCTCTCTTTGTGAACCGTTGGTCTCATCGAACCGCACATCCACTGTTTCAACCACTTTGTAATGAAAGAGATTGAAGACTCTGTAGGAGTGCGAATCCTTTCCATATCCAAGCATAAAACCCTCATGTGCTTTTGGTGCAAATTTTGAGGTGTGATGTGGGTCTTTGATCCAGCACCTTGCGCTAAATACTCTGAAGTAACTGACATTTGGCTTCTTGCCAGTAAGGAGCTCATAAGATGTCTTGTTCAGTAGCTTGTGAAGATAAACATGATTGATTGTATGGCATGCAGTATCAATAGCTTCGGGCCAGAATTTTCTTGGGGTCTTGTATTCATCTAGCATCGTTCTGGACATCTCAATTAGTGTTCTGTTCTTGCGTTCGACGACGCCATTCTGCTGTGGCATGTACGGGGTTGAGAATTCATGTGTGATGCTCAAGGTATCAATATATGTATCAAGGCCAGTGTTCTTGAATTCAGTGCCATTGTCACTTCTGATGTGCTTTATCTTGGCGCCAAAATTGTTCATAGCTCGATTGGCGAAGCGTCTGAAGACATCCTGCACTTCAATCTTGTAAAGGATTATGTGCACCCAAGTATATCTAGAATAATCATCAACAATAACGAAGCCATAGAGGCAAGCAGAAGTAGTTAGAGTTGAGTAATGAGTGGGACCGAAAAGATCCATGTGAAGCAGTTCGAAGGGTCGAGTAGTGGTCATGATTGTCTTCGAGGGATGTTTGGCCCTCGTCATCTTCCCTGCTTCACAGGCACCGCATAAGTGGTCTTTCTTGAACTTGACGCCCTCGATGCCTATGCCATGCTTCTTCTTCGCAAGGGTGTGGAGGTTCCTCATGCCAGCATGTCCAAGCCTCCGATGCCAGAGCCAGCATTCTTAAGCCTTTGCTAGAAGACATACTGCAAGCTGTGGCCCTGCTGAGAAATCTACCACGTACAAATCATCTTTTCGATACCCTTCAAACACTAGAGACTTGTCAGATTCCATTAGTACAAGGCAACGATATTTTCCAAACATTACGATCATGTTCAAATCGCAAAGCATTGAGAAAGACATTAAGTTGAAGCCAAGGGATTCAACAAGCATGACTTTATCCATGTGTTGATCCCTTGAGATTGCAACTCTACCTAGACCCAATACCTTACTTTTACCAGTGTCAGCAAATGTGATGTGGCTCTTGTCGGATGGACGTAAGGTTGAGTCCGTAAGAAGACTTCTTTTGCCAGTCATGTGATTTGTACACCCACTGTCAATAATCCATTCTGAAGACGCTGGTGTCGTACCCTATAGTGCAATTAGGGGGATAGGCTTCACCAAGAGCATTGTGAAGCAAAAACATTTGACGAACCAGTGGGTTATGAAAGCTTAGATCCAGGTTAGGACTAATAGGGAGAGTAGCAAGTGATTCAGGTACGAAGTACATAGTAAGACCATTTGGGCATTTGATCTTGCACCCTACAAGATGTTTAAGGTCCCCAGCAATAGCGTCAGACAATTTTGGTTTTCTGCTGGAGACCTTTCCCTGCAAAAGAGAGTTAAGCCTTCTTAACCACCCACATCTTCAAGGGTGGCTTAGAAGCAATAAGTCTAAGTGCAGCATCTGAGAATTTTGGCTTTGAAGCCTTAGCAAACAGTCTTGCAGGCGGACAATAGTACTCATAAGAATAAGCAGAATAGTTCTTGGTCTTATGAACATGGCGGTTTGATGAACCGCTCTCATATTCATATGCCTGAGTATGATTTTCCTGCAAAACATTTGCGTTAGTGCGACTCAGGTGAGTCCTCTGTCTGTATGAAGCCTTTGGACCGTATGAAGCCTTTGGTCTGAGGTTTGTCTTCTTCACGTGAGGTGTCATGATGACATTCACAGGAAGACTCTCTAGACACCTTTTCAGAACCCAGATCTTCTTCATAGGCGGTCCATTCCTGCAGTTAGTACCAATGTACCTGGCAAACACTTCACCATTCTGATTCTTAAACAGTATATAGTTTGCATCAAAGGATTCATCAATGATAATGGGGTTAGCACAAGTGAAGCCAGATAGATTGGATGGATCTGCTGAAGGTTCCTTTGCAGCAACCCACATGGTTTTGGGGTACTGCTCAGGTTTCCAGTAAGAGCCATCTGCATTCATTTTCCTTACGAACCCTACACCCTCTTTCCTAGGGTTTCGGTTCAGAATCTGCTTTTTCAGGACATCACATAGCGTCTGATGCCCTTTAAGACTTTTGTACATCCCTGTTTCAAGCAATGTCTTCAACCTAGCATTCTCATCAGCAATAGCGGTGGTATCCTCGGCAGAGGGGTTAGTTACCGCATCAACAGTTGAAGATATTGCAACAGCAGTAGCAGTAGAACATTCAGCAACAGAAGTAGCATTATCATGCTCAATGCATTTAAGACATGGTGGTTCAAATCCTTCCTGAGCGGGACTGATCTGTTTGGCGTGAAGTGACTCGTTTTCAGTTTGAAGATCTTCATGAACCGCTCTCAATTTCTCAAGATCTTGCTTCCTTTGAAGATAATCATAGGAAAGCTTTTCATGAGTTGTTGAGAGAGTTTCATGACGACTTTCAAGTTCCTGATACTTAACGTGAAGATTTTTTATGTCTTCAATTAAGGATTCAGATCGAGTCATTTCAGCACCTAACAGATCATCGCTTCTGTCTAACAGTTTTTGAATATGTTCCATAGCTTTTTGTTGTTCAGTTGCAATTTTAGCAAGTGTTTTGTAGCTAGGTTTGAACCACAATCAGAGTCATTGTCACTAGATGTTTGATAGTGAGTAGTGCGTGTGTTTACCTTGGCACCGCGTGCCATGAAGCAGTAGGTAGAAGCGGAGTAGTCCTTGTCATTTGCATCGGTGTCGGTGATGAAGTCATTGTCTTTAGTGTTGAAGATGGACTTGGCAACGTATGTTGTAGCCATACTTGCGACGCCTGAGTCGGATTCCTCCTCAGACTCCACCTCCGCCTCCTCAGAAGCAGACTCCTCCTCTGAATCCATTTCCTTTCCAACAAACGCACGTGCCTTGCCAGATGAGCTCTTCTTGTGTGATGAAGACTTTGAGGAAGACTTGGAAGAAGACTTTGAGTATTTCTTCTTCTTCTTGTCGTCAGAGTCATATTCCTTGCTCTTCTTCTTCTTTTTGTTCTCATTGTCCCACTGTGGACACTCAGAGATGAAGTGGCCAAGTTTCTTGCACTTGTGACATGTTTTCTTATTGTAGTCATGAGCAGGAGATTCATCATTCCTTGAACTTGATCAGGAAGACTTTCTGAAGCCTTTCTTCTTGGTGAATTTTTGGAACTTCTTGACAAGCATAGCAAGTTCCCTTCCAATGTCTTCAGGGTCATCAGAACTGCTGTCAAATTCTTCTTCAGATGAGGAGACAGCTTTTGCCTTCAAGGCACGAGTTCGCCCATAGTTTGGACCGTAGATCTCTCTTTTCTCCGAAAGCTGAAACTCATGTGTGTTGAGCCTCTCAAGTATGTCAGACGGATCGAGTGTCTTGAAATCAGGACGTTCTTGAATCATCAGGGCCAGGATGTCAAACGAACTATCAAGTGATCTCAGCAGCATCTTGACGACTTCGTGTTTGGTAATCTCAGTGGCGCCGAGGGCTTGAAGCTCATTTGTGATGTCAGTGAGTCGGTCAAATGTGTGCTGGACATTCTCATTGTCATTTCGCTTGAAGCGGTTGAAGAGGTTGCGAAGGACACTGATTCTCTGATCTCTCTGGGTTGAGATGCCTTCATTGACCTTGGAGAGCCAGTCCCAGACCAGCTTGGATGTCTTCAAAGCACTCACACGGCCATACTGTCCTTTGGTCAGATGACTACAGATGATATTCTTGGCAGTAGAGTCCAGTTGAACGAATTTCTTGACATCAGCAGTAGTGACACCTTCTCCAGCCTTGGGAACGCCGTTCTCGACGACATACCATAGGTCGACGTCAATGGCTTCAAGATGCATACGCATCTTATTCTTCCAGTAGGGATATTCAGTTCCATCGAAGACGGGGCACGCAGCGGAGACTTTAATTACCCCTGTAGTCAACATAGCTAAAACTCCAGGTGGTTAAACTGAATCACACAGAACAAGGGAGCACCTTGCTCTGATACCAATTGAAAGTGCGTTATATCGACTAGAGGGGGGGTGAATAGGCGATTTTTATGAAAGTCTTTAGAACATGGGAGTTTTGAAGACAAACGATAAAATTAAACCTATTACCATGCAGCGGAAGGTAGGCTACACTAGGCAAACCATAGTCAAGTATTCAATGAAGTGAAAGCACAAAGACTAATAGCAGCTAGGTAGTAAGGATCAGGTCGGAAGATATTGTGAAGCCAAACAGAACACGCAGTCACTCAGTGAAGACAAATGATAGAGCAAACATACAATGACTTCACAAGGAGTAACAGTAAGTAAAGTGAAGTGAAGATGAAACCAGTGACTCGTTGAAGACAATGATTTGTTGGACCAGTTCCAGTTGCTGTGACAACTGTACGTCTGGTTGGAGCGGCTAGGTATTTAAACCTTAGGACACACAGTCCTGGACACCCAGTCCTGAACACGCAGCTCAGGACACCCAGTCCTCACCGTATTCTCCTTGAGCTAAGGTCACATAGACCTCGCCCAATCACTCTGGTAAGTCTTCAAGGTAGACTCCCAAACCTTCACAGACTTCGTTCACCGGCAATCCACAATGTCTCTTGGATGCTCAGAACGCGACGCCTAACTGGCTGGAGGATGCACAGTCCTCAAGTGTAATAAGTCTTCAGATCACACAGACAAGAAGACTTAAGTGATGCCCAATTCTATCTGGGTCTAGTGGTTAGGGCTTTATCCTCGCAGGGAATTCTCTCTCAAAGGCTTCGAGGTGGGTTGCTCTCAAACGACAAAAGCCGTACTTTCAATCTGAGCAGCCAACCGTTTATGGTTGTAGGGGGTGGGCTATTTATAGCCACTTGGCAACCTGACCTGATTTGTCCGAAATGACCCTGGGTCACTAAGGAACTGACACGTGTCCCAACGGTCAGATTTCAAACTCACACGGCAACTTTACTTGGGCTACAAGCAAAGCTGACTTGTCCGACTCTGGACAAGATTCGCTCTCATTGTCTTCACTCGAAGACATAGGTTTTTGGTTTAGGCATCACTTCAGTCATTCTGACTGGTTCTCTTGGACCCCACTTAACAGTACGGTGGTTCCTATGACTCAACACAAAAGAAAAAGAACTACGAAAGATCTAAGTCTTCGAGCTCCATAGGCTTCATATTGTGTCTTCTCTTGTCATAGTCTTCAATGTGAATATCTTCATATACCACCTTTGACTTCAATATCTTCATACATTTTTAGGGGTCATCTCTGGTAGTAAAACCGAATCATGAGGGACTTCTACCTGTGTTATTCTGCAATTCTCACAAACACATTAGTCCCTCAACTAGGTTTGTCGTCAATACTCCAAAACCAACTAGGGGTGGCACTAGATGCACTTACAGGAGCCAAAGAATATTCTCAAGTATTAGCAGCTGAGTTGTTAATTCAACCACACCTGGAAACTTAGTATCTGCAGCAAAGTGTTTAGTAGCACAGTAATATGATAGTGGTGGTAGCAGCAACAAAAGTAAAGACAACAAAAGTAATGTTTTTGGTATTTTGTAGTGATTGTAACAGTAGCAGCGGGAAAGTAAATAAGCGAGAACCAGTATACGGAAAACTCGTAGGCACCGGATCAGTGACGGATAATAATGCCCGATGCGGTTCATCATGTAAAAGTCATAACATAGGGTGACATAGAACTAGCTCCAATTCATCAATGTAATGTAGGCATGTATTCCGTATATAGTCATACGTGCTTATGGAAAAGCACTTGCATGACATCTTTTGTCCTACCCTCCCATGGCAGCGGGGTCCTATTGCAAACTAAGGGATATTAAGGCCTCCTTTTAATAGAGAACCGGAACAAAGCATTAGCACATAGTGAATACATGAACTCCTCAAACTATGGTCATCACCGGGAGTGGTCCCGATTATTGTCACTTCGAGGTTGCCGGATCATAACACATAGTAGGTGACTATAGACTTGCAAGATAGGATCAAGAACTCACATATATTCATGAAAACATAATAGGTTCAGATCTGAAATCATGGCACTCGGGCCCTAGTGACAAGCATTAAGCATAGCAAAGTCATAGCAACATCAATCTCAGAACATAGTGGATACTAGGGATCAAACCCTAACAAAACTAACTCGATTACATGATAAATCTCATCCAACCCATCACCGTCCAGCAAGCCTACGATGGAATTACTCACGCACGGCGGTGAGCATCATTAAATTGGTGATGGAGGATGGTTGATGATGATGACGGCGATGAATCCCCCTCTCCAGAGCCCCAAATGGACTTCAGATCAGCCCTTCCGAGAGGTTTTAGGGCTTGGCGGTGGCTCCGTATCGTAAAACGCGATGATTTCTTCTCTCTGATTTTTTTCTCTCCGAAAGCAAATATATAGAGTTGGAGTTGGCGTCGGAGGGCATCCAGGGGGCCCACGAGGTAGGGGGCGCGCCCTAGAGGGGGGTGCGCCCCCCACCCTCGTGGACAGGGTGTGGGCCCCTGGTCTTCATCTTTGGCGAGGATTTTTTATTATTATTTCTAAGATGTTCCGTGGAGTTTCGGGTCATTTTGAGAATATTTGTTTTCTGCACATAAAACAACACCATGGCAATTCTGCTGAAAACAGCGTCAGTCCGGGTTAGTTCCATTCAAATCATACAAGTTAGAGTCCAAAACAAGGGCAAAAGTGTTTGAAAAAGTAGATACGACGGAGACGTATCACACTCTGTTATAAATCCTTCAATTATTGTGTGTGTCAGCATTACCGATCCAGGGATGACACTAATGCATAGAGATCAGACTGTTTGAGGTCTGGTCGCTACAAGATGGTATCAGAGCACACGCTGACTGTAGGACATGACCACTAAGCTAAAGCCCTAGATCACTACTCTCTTCTCATTTCTAACTCCTCTCCATTTTCTACTCTTTAGGATGGCGGATGCAAGGATCAAGTTCACGCAACCGGATGAAGACACCCCTTTTGGACGCCACTTGAAGGAAGTCACTAAGTATCTGAACATTGGAATACCAAGCTTCACCGGGACTTACAACGCCACTTTACCAGAAGAGGAGCGCTGGATGATCCAAGTTCAAGTTCCAGGAAGGACATTCACGCCAGTCACTAAGCCAATAGAGTTTTCCTTTGATGCACCAACCTGGAGTCTAGGAAAGAGTATGGCAGCTCACATTACCATGGGACACATTGGAGAAGTTTACCGCAATGATCTCAAGGATACTATCTACCAGATTTGTGGGCGCCGAGATGAGCAATGGGAGATGATCAGAACCAGCAAGGATAGATCAATTGCCGCTTTCATCCAGGAGTTAAACCAGCACATTCGTCGCCAGGAGAACCAGATGTGCGCGGGCATGATAGATCTGAAGAAGGCGATGACAAGGATCACGGAGCTTGAAGAAGAACTCAAAGCTACGCGCGAAGATTATGAGGAGGAAATCGTTGTACTAGTGGAGAAGAATGATGACCTGGAAAGGAAGCTAGGAGTATTCATGGGAGACCCCACGCCAGGAGGAGAAGATGACGAACCCAAGGAGATTCGTCCTGAGGACTACATCATCATCGACGACACCGACTCGGACCCCGATGATAGCGATGATGACTATGTTGATGAAGCTAGAGCAGATATCATGGAGTCTTCGACCGATCAAATTTTCTAGTCGACCACCAAAACAGCAGTAGTAGTCTACCATGTATATAGTATAGTCCAAGCACTTTTGTAAACGATAGTTCTAGAACGATTGTATGCCTTTGATTGATTGAGTGATATGGTTGTGTTTGTCTCATGTGCATATGGGTAGTGTCTTCTCACTAGACCTCATTCTATTCTATTTCTCTTCCCTCTAAACCCTCATATGCCTCCGAGACGTGACCCCAGATTTACCTTTCCAACGGAGCTCACTTAGTTGATCCAGCAGCATAATACTTTGATGCAGTTGTTAGTTCAGAACCAAGGCAACAACAACAACAACCCACCACCACCACCCCTAGTTGACAACTTAGCCCGTTTTCTGATGTTGCAGCCGCCGGTGTTTTCCAGTAGCACCGAGCCGATAGTTGCAAATGATTGGATCCGCAAGATTGGAAGGGAGTTAACCACTGCAGGATGTACAGATGCTGAGAAGGTGCGTTTTGCCGCACACCAATTGGTTGGACCAGCAGCCTCATGGTGGGAGAATTACACTGTCACATATCCTATAGCAACTGTTACATGGGACCAGTTCCAGCAGGTTTTTTGCACTGCCCATGTTTCAGCAAGAGCTATGGCCATGAAGAAGCGTGAGTTTCACAACTTACGCCAAGGAGGGCGCACCGTTGGCCAGTATGTGAATGAATTTAGTAAGCTAGCACGTTATGCCCCAGATGATGTCGCTACAGACGCAACCAAGAAGGAGAAGTTTCTGGAAGGACTGAATGATGAGTTGAGCATGCAGTTGATGGTGGCAAATTTTAATAACTACCAGGAGTTGGTGGATAGAGCTCTCATGCTTGAAGGGAAGCAGCAGCAGATTGACAGCCGCAAGAGGAAGTATGGACAAGGGAAGTATAATTCTGGAGCTCAGCAGAGACCCCATTTCACCCCGAACTCGGGAGGACTTGTTCATAACCATGGAGGCCACACTCATAATGGAGGAAGTTCGCACAACCATAGTGGCCCCAGGAATGGGAATGGTAATGGAGGAAGCAGCGGACAGAACCGTTCCAACCCGGCAACGCCCGCCAAGAAAGATCTAAACCACGTTACTTGCTACAAGTGCCAGAAGACCGAACATTGCGCCAATGAATGTATTGAAGCCAAAAATGGAAATGTCAATGGAAGCTCTGGGAAGAATCCCAACCCTTTCACCAGGGGACAAGTGAACCACATTAACGTGGAGGAGGTTGAAGCCCAGCCCGATGCAGTAATAGGTAAGTTTTTGGTTAAGTCATTTACTGCAATCGTACTTTTTGATACTGGTTCATCACATTCATACATATCAAGGGGATTTGTGGATAAGTTTAAACTGCCAACCCAAGACCTTAGGTCACCCATGTTAGTAACCTCGCCAGGAGCAGAGTATATGGCTACCCTATGGTGTGATCGGTTACCATTAAGGATTGGTAACTACTTGTTCCCCTCAGACCTAATAGTATTGGAGTCACAAGGATTGGATGTGATATTAGGCATGGATTGGTTATGGAAGTATGGAAGGAACATTGACTGTGCCAGTAAGTCGATCTTACTCACCACCCCAGAAGGAAGAAGGATCAGGTATGTATCCCGGCATGTGCCGAATAGGACTCAAGTAAATTCCTTATCAGGAGTTGTACAGGAGGAAGTACCAATGGTGAAGGATTTCCCGGATGTATTTCCCGAAGAGTTGCCAGGCATGCCACCGGATAGAGACATCGAGTTTTTGATTGAGCTTTTGCCAGGCACAGGGCCAATATCTAAGAGACCGTATAGAATGCCCGCAAAGGATTTGGAGGAAATTAAGAAGTAGATCAAGGAGTTACTGGACAAAGGTTATATTCGCCCAAGTTTGTCACCTTGGGATCACCAGTACTTCTAGTGGAGAAGAAGGATGGATCGTTAAGGATGGTTGTTGACTATCGAGGATTGAATGAGGTGACGATCAAGAACAAGTACCCACTACCGTTGATCAATGATTTGTTTGACCAGCTGCAAGGAGCTAAGGTGTTTTCCAAGATCGATCTGCGATCAGGGTACCACACCAGCTGAAGATTCGAGAGCAGGATATACCTAAGACAGCTTTTACCATGAGCTACGGGATATATGAGTATACCGTTATGTCATTTGGCCTGACTAACGCACCTGCCTATTTTATGAACAGGATGAACAACGTGTTTATGGAGTTTTTGGATAAGTTCGTCGTGGTGTTCATTGATGATATTTTGGTCTACTCGAAGAATGAAGAAGAACATAAGGAGCACTTGCGTTTAGTAGTTGGGAAGCTCAGAGAACATCAGTTATACGCCAAATTCAGCAAGTGTGAGTTTTCGCTAAAGGAAGTTGGATTTCTTGGACATGTTATATCCGGAGAAGGAATAGCCGTAGACCCCACCAAAGTTGTCACTATGACAAATTGGGAGTCACCCACGACAGTTGGAGAGATCCGGAGTTTTCTTGGACTCGCAGGATACTACCGGAGGTTCATTGAGAATTTCTCAAAGATAGCAAAGCCTATGACGGAGTTGTTAAAGAAGGACACCAAATTCAATTGGACTGAGGAATGTGAGGCCAGCTTTCAGGAGTTGAAGAGACGCTTGGTTACCTCACTGGTGTTGATTCTGCCAGATCAATGCAAGGAGTATGAAGTATATTGCGACGCTTCTTGTTGAGGACTTGGAGTCGTGCTTATGCAGGAAGGAAGAGTTGTTTCATATGCCTCACGACAGCTTAAACCCCATGAGTTAAATTAGGCTACGCATGATTTGGAGTTAGCAGCCGTAGTGCATGCGTTAAAGACATGGAGACATTTTCTCATCGGAAACCATTGTGAGGTATACACGGATCACAAGAGTTTGAAGTATATCTTCACACAGAAGGAGTTGAACCTCAGGCAGAGGAGATGGTTAGAACTCATTAAGGATTATGATATAAGATTGCATTATCATCCCGGAAAGGCTAACGTTGAGCCGCAAAAGTCATGTCAATACCCTCATGACTGGAGAATTACCCAAGGAGTTAGTAGAGGACCTTCGCGAGTTATGTTTGGAGATAGTTCTGAGAGGCTATGTAGCAGCATTGGAGATTCAATCTACCTTGATGGATAAGATCAGAGAAGCTCAGAAGACTTACAAGGAGATAGCCGAAATAAAGGAAAGAATGAGTAAAGGAAAGGCTAAAAGATTTCGTGAGGATTAGCACGATACCTTATGATTTGAGGACCGCGTATATGTGCCAAATGATCAGGAGATCAGGAAGTTGATTCTGCAAGAGGCCCATGATTCGCCATATTCGATTCACCCAGGAAATACCAAGATGTATCTGGATTTGAAGGATAATTTCTGGTGGACCGGAATGAAGAAGGATATTGCAGAGTATGTAGCCGTATGTGATGTATGTCAGAGAGTGAAGGCAGAACATCAAAAGCCAGCAGGATTGCTACAGCCATTGCCGATACCCGAGTGGAAGTGGGATAAACTAGGCATGGACTTTATCACGGGATTACCCAGGACTCGTTCAGGCTATGACTCGATATGGGTTGTAGTCGATCGTTTGACGAAAGTAGCACATTTCATCCCAGTGAAGACCACTTACACCAGTGCTAAGTTGGCAAAGATATACATGACTAGGATCGTATGTCTGCATGGAGTTCCGAGGACCATTGTATCAGATAGAGGAACCCAGTTTACTTTAAAGTTTTGGAATCAGTTGCATGAAACTTTGTAACATCCCAAATTTTCAATTTGGAATGTTATACATAGATCATTCATGCATATCATATTTTGTTGCATTTCGTTCTGCGATCCTCGACAATCCTAAGCAACTCAAGGACCCTCAGAGAGAGTTGGGGATTTCCCTGTTTTCATATTTGGGTTTTACCAAATATCGAAACGAGGACTTTTTGTTTTAATTATTTTTCTCTCCGAAAATATTTCATATTAAAATATATGAGAGGAGATAATATGACTTCTCCAAAATAAATGAAATATTGGAGGAAAAAGATTAAAATCAAATATTTGATTTTATCCGGAGTTTATTGCTATTATATTTGAATTAGAGAAATTGCACGTTTTTCAAAGTTGCATTTTAGGGCCAAGAAAATGTTCATCTTGTTTTAAATATTTTATTTAGACGGTGAAAATTTGTTTTGGCATTTTAGATTTTTATTTTATTCTCTAGGATATATTTTAGTCCGGCGAAATTATTAAAAAAAGAGACCTCCCGCCGGACCGCACTGGGCCGAGGCCCAGCCGGCCCATCCGCGCCACCTCCCTGCACCGGCTCGGGAGAGGAGTCGAGTCTAGGTAGAAGAGCTATGCGGATTCTAAACGCAAGGAGACAATTTACGAAGTTGGAGACATAGTGTATCTTCGTGTATCTCCACTTCGAGGAGTAAAGCGCTTTGGAGTTAAGGGAAAGTTAGCGCCGCATTTTATGGGACCATACAAAGTATTGGAACGTATGGGAGAATTTGCTTACAAGTTGGAATTACCCGAAGGATTGTCAGGAGTTCACGATGTGTTCCATGTTTCTCAGTTGAAGAAGTGCCACGCAGAGATGGTTGATATTCCTCTGAGAGATACAGTGCCACTGGAAGCGATATAGTTGGATAGTGATTTGACATATGAGGAGAAACCAGTCAAGATACTCGAGTTTGCTAGCCGAGTCACACGCAGCAAAGTTATCAAGTTTTGCAAGGTTCAATGGAGTCACCATACCGAAGATGAAGCCACCTGGGAACGAGAGGAAGACCTACGGAAGGATCACCCACACCTATTTTCTAGCCAACCCGAATCTCGAGGGCGAGGTTCATCTTAAAGGGGGTAGGTTTGTAACATCCCAACTTTTCAATTTGGAATGTTATACATTAGATCATCATTGCATATCATATTTTATTGCATTTTGGCTAGATCCTAGAAATTCTACGCAACTCAAGGACCCACGGAAAGAGTTAGGAATTTCGTTATTTTCATATTTGAGTTTTTCTCAAATTTTGAAAAGAGGATCATTTGATTTTAATTATTTTATCTTCAAATATTTCTTCTATAAAAATAAAAGAGAGAGGATAAAATGACTTCCTTAAAATAAAGAAATATTGGAGATTTAATATTAAAATCAAATAAGATTTTTTTATTCGGAGTTTTATTGCTATTTTATTTGAATTCAGAAAAAAATGCTTTTTTAAAAATTGCATTTTAGGCCCAAATAAATGTTCACCTTGTCCGGCCTATTTTTAGAGGACGGGGAAAATTTATTTTGGGATTTTTGGAGTCCATTTAGTATTTCTTTTCTTTCTTTTTTTGCACGTCGGAATTATTAAAAAAAAAAGTGAACCGACTCCGGGCCGTACCCCAGCGGGACTCCAACCGGGGGGCCTTTTTAAGCCATGCTGCCAAAGCCCTGAGCCCAACAGCCCGCCCATGCCAAACCCTAGCCGCCAGCCCCGCGCCGCCCGACCAGCCGCCGCCCGATCCGCGCCGCCGCCGCCACAAGCCGCCGCTTGCTGCTGCCGTGCCGCGTTGCGCCGCCGCACCGGAGCCGCCCCGCCGCCGCCGTCGTCTCGCCGGACCCGAGGTAGTCGCCTTGGTTTTCATGAGAAAACCGATCGTTTTTTTTCTGAAACCCTAGATCCGTTTTTTAGATCCTGTTCGGTTTATTTTTTTTCTCGGTTTAGTTATTTAGCGAACGCCCGTCCGTATGTTCGTTTTAACGAACAATTTTCACCGTTTAGCCGCAGACAGTGAATGTTCGTTCGTTAGCCCGTTCGTCAATTTTTATTTTTCTCAGATTTTCCGTGATTATTTTCGATCGCGATTTCTAATCCGCTTTTTGTTCTAGTATAACTTTTCGCTCGTTTATCAGAATCAGGCGATTCAAGCGCCTAGAGTTTCGTCTCGAAACCCTCTTTCTGTTTAATCAACTTGAACAAGATTTTGCTACTGTAAAATTTGACTTTAGTCTAGATTAGTAATCGGAGCTTGTTTTCTTTCGCAGATTGAGTTTTGTTGCTTTGTTTGATTTGATTCTTTTTGCCAACCGGAGTTCTTAAGTTGAACTTTCTGGTTAGATCTCTTATTTGAGTTTTACCCGTTCTCTTGCTTGATTGCTTATTGTATGCTTGTTTGTTTGCGATAGAGTACCCGGAGTGTGAAGCGTGCTTCTACGAGTCTCTAGGTTTCACGGATCATCAGCAAGGCAAGTAACACTTTGATCATACCTCTTCACTACCCAGTGTTATTGCATTAGATCAATCCTCAAACAATTGCATGGTTAGGATCTGAATTAAATTGTGGGATGGGAAGTAGATGAGGTAGTACCTATTCACCTGTTTATTATCAAACCCTGGGACTTACTTCTACGTTATGCTTATATTGCCATGCTATGCTCGTAGACGTGGATTGGGTTTGAGTGTATCCATGACAGATGTGAGATTGTTAATTAATGGATCAACTTAAGGTGGCAACTTAAATACACATCTGGGTGGATTGAGGCACCTGGGGTATCCAGTGATTGCCTGTATTTTTGGAAATCCCGGGGTACCGTGTGATTCTCCTATGGACCGCCACCCAAGCTCAAAGGGATCATGAGATTATTCATACTAGAAACTTCCGTATGCAGCCACATGCCATTATGGGCTCTGGCATAGTTGATTAAGTCATGTGAACTCTTACAGTGGTAGACTAGCAGATGTAGGGGATGTAGATGGTACTGTCTACCCATCGTAAGGTGCTAATGCTTCTGAAAGACTGTGTCTCGGTCATCCCTTTCTCAAATACCCTGTAGTGTGAGAAATCCAACGGAGGAGATCGAGTCTTGTGGGGAATCGTGCGCAAACCTCTGCAGAGTGTACAAACTAATCATGGTTAGTCGTGTCACCGGTTATGGACATCTTGAGTATCTAGTTCTTGAATTATCATATGGATCTCATCACTCTTAATTATATAATTTGATTGTGTTATTAATTACTTTTAATTGGGATTGAGATGGGGTTTACCATTCTCAATGTTTTCAACCAACTTTGTAGTTAAATAAAATATATTCCTTTGCAGTAGGGAAAAATTGGCTTTTCCCAAAACCTATTAACCATACAGCCTCCACCAGCCATATATGCATGTAGTGATAGCTTTATTTTGTTCATTACTCTCTTGTGTTACATGCTAGCATATTCCATGTGTTGACCCATTTTCGGGCCGCAACATATCATGTTGCAGACTTTTCAGATGACGAGTAAGGAGCCTTAGGTCGTGGTCTTTCACTCAGTGATGCCGTTGGAGTTGATGGACTCACTTTATCTTCCAAGCCTTCCGCTGTTATCGTATTAGATGGCCTTAAGCCATATTTATTGTAATAAGTTCTCATTCGATGTAATAAGTGTGTGATTGCCACTCTATTATAAATCCTTCAAGTACTGTGCGTGTCAGCATTACCGATCCAGGGATGACACTAATGCACAAAGATCAGACTGTTTGAGGTCTGGTCGCTACAGTTTGGCAGCCATCTTATTAACTAAGGTGGCCTGCTTATCCGAAATTTGGGCTATTAAGTTTTCAAGATGAGCGAACTGAGATTTCAGACCATAAAATTCTTTAGACATATCATCGAGCTCTTTATTCATGTACCCCATAAAACTTTTTTGTTCTTTAAGCTCGTTTCTGAAGAAATTATTATGCTCAAACTGCAAGGACATAAAACTTCTAACGTTGTTTTCAATTTCTTCCAACCTTCTAAGACGAGGATCACTTTTTGGTAAAGCCATCGCGGCAAGCAATCCGACACACAAGCACACAAGAAGCGAACAAAAAAGAGGGGAACGAAAAAGAGATGAGCGGAAAAAGAGGGCGAATAAAATGGCAAGGATGAAGTGGGGAAGAGGAAAACGAGAGGAAAATGGCAAATAATGTAATGCGAGGGATAATAGTTTGTGATGGGTACTTGGTATGTCTTGACTTGTGAGTAGATATCCCCGGCAACGGCACCAGAAATCCTTCTTGTACCTCTTGAGCATTGCGTTGGCTTTCCCTTGAAGAGGAAAGTGTGATGCAGCAAAGTAGCGTAAGTATTTCCCTCAGTTTTTGAGAACCAAGGTATCAATCCAGTAGGAAACTACACGCAAGTCCCTCTTACCTACACAAAAAATAAGAACCTCACAACCAACGCGATAAAGGGGTTGTCAATCCCTTCACCGTCACTTACGAGAGTGAGATCTGATAGAGATAATAATAACAAGATAAATATTTTTGGTATTTTTATGATATAGATTGAAAGTAAAGATTGCAAAATAAAATAGATGGGAAACTTATATGATAAAAGATAGAGCCGGGGCCCATAGGTTTTACTAGTGGATTCTCTCAAGATAGCATAACTATTATGGTGGGTGAACAAATTACTGTCGAGCAATTCATAGAAAAGTGCATAATTATGAGAATATCTAGGCATGATCATGTATATAGGCATCACGTCCGCGACAAGTAGACCGAAACGATTCTGCATCTACTACTATTACTCCAGACATCGACCGCTATCCAGCATGCATCTAGAGTATTAAATTCATAAGAACAGAGTAACGCATTAGGCAAGATGACATGATGTAGAGGGATAAACTCAAGCAATATGATATAAACCCCATCTTTTTATCCTCGATGGCAACAATACAATATGTGCCTCGCAGCCCTGCTGTCACTGGGAAAGGACACCGCAAGATTGGACCCAAAGCTAAGCACTTCTCCCATTGTAAGAAAGATCAATCTAGTAGTCCAAACCAAACTGATAATTCAAAGAGAGTTGCAAAGATAACCAATCATACATAAAATATTTCAGAGAAGAATCAAATATTTTTCATAGATACACTTGATAATAAACCCACAATTCATCGGATCTCAACAAACACGCCACAAAAAGAGTTACATCAAATAGATCTCCAAGAAGATCGAGGAGAACATTGTATTGAGATCCAAAGAGAGAGAAGAAGCCATCTAGCTAATAACTATGGACCCAAAGGTCTGTGGTAAACTACTCACACATCATCGGAGAGGCTATGGTGTTGATGTAGAAGCCCTCCATGATCGATTCCCCCTCCGGCGGAGCTTCGAAAAAGGCCCCAAGATGGGATCTCACGGGTACAGAAGGTTGCGGCGGTGGAAATAGGGTTTTGTGGTGCTCCTGGATGTTTTCGGGGTATATGGATATATATACGAGGAAGAAGTAGGTCGGTGGAGCTGCGAGGGGCCCACAAGGGAGGGGGCGCGCCCAGGGGGCAGGCGCGCCCTCCTGCCTCGTGGCCACCTCGTTTCTTTCTTGACGTCTACTACAAGTAGCATGGATCACGTTTGTTCCAAAAATAACTCTCCCAAAGGTTTCATTCCGTTTGGATTCCGTTTGATATTCCTTTTTCGCGAAACACTGAAATAGGCAAAAAAAACAGCAATTTGCACTTGGCCTTGGGTTAGTAGGTTAGTCCCAAAAATAATATAGAAGTGTATAAATAAGCCCATTAACATCCAAAACAGATAATATAATAGCATGGAACAATAAAAAAATATAGATACATTGGAGACGTATCACCAAGCCCTAATCTCTCTCGGGAGGGCTGATCTGGAGTCCATTCGGGGCTACGGAGAGGGGAATCCGTCGCCATCGTCATCATCAACCTTCCTCCATCACCAATTTCATGATGCTCACCGCCATGCGTGAGTAATTCCATCGTAGGCTTGCTAGACGGTGATGGGTTGGATGAGATTTATCATGTAATCGAGTTAGTTTTCTTAGGGTTTGATCCCTTGTATCCATTATGTTCTGAGATTGATGTTGCTATGACTTCGCTATGCTTAATGATTGTCACTAGGGCCCGAGTGCCATGATTTTAGATCTGAACCTATTATGTTTTCATGAATATATGTGAGTTCTTGATCCTATTTTGCAAGTCAATAGTCACCTACTATGCGTTATGATCCGTTAACCCCAAAGTGACAATAATCAGGATACCGGTGATGACTATAGTTTGAGGAGTCCATGTATTCACTAAGTGCTAATGCTTTCTTCCGGTACTCTATTTAAAGGAGGACTTAATATCCCTTAGTTTCCAATAGGACCCCACTACCACGCGAGGGTAGGACAAAAGATGTCATGCAAGTTCTTTTCCATAAGCACGTATGACTATATTCGGAATACATGCCTACATTACATTGATGAACTGGAGCTAGTTCTGTGTCACCCTATGTTATAACTGTTACATGAGGAATCACATCCGACATAATTATCCATCCCTGATCCATTGCCTACGAGCTTTTCACATATTGATCTTTGCTTAGTTACTTTTCCGTTGCCACTATTACAATCACTACAAAAACCAATACTGTTACTTTTGCCACCGTTACCATTACTTCCGTATTACTTTGCTACTAAATACTTTGCTGCAGATATTAATTTTTTCATGTGCAGTTGAATTGACAACTCAACTGTTAATACTTGAGAATATTCTTTGGCTCCCCTTGTGTCGAATCAATAAATTTGGGTTGAATACTCTACCCTCGAAAACTATTGCGATCCCCTATACTTGTGGGTTATCAGAACCCCCGGGGACAGTAATGGGCCAACATGGGCCATAGGGGAGAGAGAGGGCGTCCCACAAGGGGTGGCCATAGGGGAGAGAGAGGGCAGCCCACAAGGGGTGGCGCCCCCCCCCCCATGGGTAGTCCGAATTGGACAAGGGGAGGGGGCGCGGCCCCCCTTTCCTTCTCCCTCTCCCTCTCATTCCCCCTTCCCCCCTCCGAAAGAAGGAAGGGGATGTGGGAGACTAGGACTAGGAGTCCAAGTCGCCCCCCCACTTGGCGCCCCCCTAGGGCCGGCATCCTCCCCTCTCCTCCTTTATATACGGGGGCAGGGGCACCCCAAAGGATATCAATTGTTCTCTTAGCCGTGTGTGGTGCCCCCCTCCACAGTTTACTGCTCCGGTCATATTGTCGTAGTGCTTAGGCGAAGCCCTGCGCGGATCACATCACCATCACTGTCACCACGCCGCCGTGCTGAAGAAACTCTCCCTCGACACTTTGTTGGATCAAGAGTTCGAGGGACGTCATCGAGCTGAACATATGCTGAACTCGTAGGTGCCGTACGTTCGGTGCTTGATCGGTTGGATCGTGAAGACGTTTGACTGCATCAACCGCGTTAAGCTAATGCTTCCGCTTTCGGTCTACGAGCATACATGGACACACTCTCCCCCTCTCGTTGTTATGCATCTCCTAGATAGATCTTGCGTGATTGTAGGAATTTTTTTGAAATTACATGCTACGTTCCCCAACAACTTGTTCCGCCTGGCTAGGCCAGGGAGGTGGAGCGCCGAGTTTCCTGGCTTGTATCTGGCTAGTTCGACGGGCCACCCAGACGGCTTTTATGCTGGAGGACTGCTCTTCATGCACGGATGACATGGACAGTATAGAGAAAACGGTACAACAAGGAGATGGGGGAGCAGAGTTGTGGTACGATTCTTGCCCGGCGTCTGGCCTCGTTTAAATAGCGGGCTGACCAGAGGAGCTTAACCAACGTTGTGTTTAATGCCGACCCGCTCTTGAACATACGTGTGGCCGGAGTAGATTTCTCGGCACACGTGCGGGCTAAATGGAGGCATTTGAGTGCGGCAAGGAGAGGTGTGTTCATCCGAACATGCAGCGGTGGAGCCCATGGCCGGCGGGCCGCTTCAATAGCGGAGCCAGTGAGAGGTCGCGTCCGCTCTGGGCTGGCTTCAAGGTGGAGCAGCCGCTCTACAACGGCATGAATGCGGGCAGCTGGCGCCAGGCGGGAACACGCATGGGGGAGATATGAGGGTTTTGGGGGGCTAGGATGGCCAGAAGTGGGCGTGGGTACTGTTCAGACGTCCGCAAAGCCCCCTATTTTGTCTCCGATTTGCAGGAGAAAGTGCGTCTGGCCCGTCGAGTGGACCGATACAGGCTCACGTTGGATGGCACAACACGTCCGGATCACGCGGTCTGGATGGTTACGGACGGTTTGAGGGTCGGCGTTAGAGATGCCCTTATTTTTTCATTGGCCACTTAACAGTTTATCCGTACTAACCCAAAGAAAAGCTCGAAGTAAATAACCTAAGAGGTTAGGACATACTTGATCAGAGTGCATCTTACCACCTTCGTGATATGCTTCACATGCCAGGAAATGAGTTTGGCGGAAATCTTATCAATTAGGAGTTGAAAGTCGAGTCCCTGAAACTGATGCAACGACAGAGGGAGGCCCAGGTAAGTCAGGAGGACGGTTGCACGAGTGGCTGGGAAACCCTGAAGAATCAACGTGAGGACAATATTTTCACACCTAATGGGAATGACGGAACACAATCCCGGTGCCCTCCCCAAAGCTCCAAAGGATTCTTACAAGGTTTTCAATATCCCTCTAAATGGGCACCAAAAGTTTATTGTGTCATTGGCATCAACTGAGGTGCAGAGGCAAGGTCTTCGACCACTTATGCGACTAAGATCATTATTGACAGTTTCCTTGTTCAGTTGTTGTTGAAGAAAATTGGTTGCCAACATGAAGAGAAGAGGTGACAATGGGTAACCCTGCCTCAAGCCCCTCTCATGCCTAATTGTCGGTCCGAGCACTCCGTTGAGCAACACCCTAGAGGACGAAGTGCACAGGAGGGAGGCAATCCAATCCCTAAACCGAGGTGGAAAGCCTCTTCTCTTTTTTTTTGAGGAGAAAGAGTAAAAGTTACATTACTCTTGGGCCAACCAAACAGTCGGCAGCCAGCACTGCTCTCAGGTCATCCGGGACGTTAGCCATCCATTGCGTGTCCCCTTTACTTCTAGCTCGGCCTGCGAGACAGTGCGCCAGCTTGTTTTGCTTTCGATTTGTGTATCTCACCTGAGCTCCTTGGAATTTCTTTAGCTCCTCTTTGATGTCAAGAAGCACCAAAAAGCAAGCAGAGCGGTTACAAGAATCAGGCTGAAGTTCTTTCGTCAGAAAAGAGCAGTCAGTTTCAGCAATAATAGGCCCTCTGTATAGCGCCGCCAAGGTCTGCAGACCACAGAGCAGAGCCCGAGCCTCAGCTTCCTCCACTGAAGAGCAACGATCAATTCCTTTGGACATCGAGAATAAAATAAGTCCTCTGTTCTGGAAAGCCTCTTCTCTGAAGAAGCTACAACAAATATCCCCATCTCACTAAGTCGAAGCCACTCTGATGTTAGGTCTGAATAAAAGTGTCGGGGTTCGAGCACGGTGCAGCATCCATGCCAAGTTCAATTTGTCATGAATGCTTGAGATCACTCATGAATGGGGACGGTCGACACGCCATAATTTTGGCAATTCTCTTGGCCAACATATGAATCAGAGAAATAGGCTATGATGTTCAGTTGCTACCGATGGTACGTCACAGTAAGCGCGAGTGAAATACCATCGGCAACAAATTCTAACCTCTTTGTCCCAAGGAGACCACACAAATCTACATTTGGACTCCGTCGACTCTATTATGAGAGACGAACTCAAGAAGGATCAAAACCCAAAAGACCAACTCGGAGATGAAACACCGACATCTGCCTGAGCGCCGCCCTTGCGTGGGCTAGAACCCCCTAACCTAAAATACTAACCGGAGCTGAGGCAGTGAGATTCCTCTTTCGTCCACTAGCAGACCAAGGGGAGGTGAATCCAACAGCTGGCTAGTGGAGCCTGGAAGGGACGAGGTCTCTACCCTAGCTGTGCCGCTGAGGGGAAGGAAAAGATGTGAAAATGGTTTTCTTATCCACAAACTTGAAGCCATGTGATTCCAATCTTTAGTAGATGTTGTACCTAGTTACATTATATTTGGGTTTCTCAAAAAGAGGTGTATTGTAAGTGGATGCGGCAAACAAAAAAAAGATCCTAGCTTGGCAAATGCCATCATATTTTTTATACTTTTTGGGGATACTATCATTTAACAATATGGGTTGTAAGAATATAAATATATAAGTAATGATAAAATAAGGTATACTGCCATTTTTAAAAGGTACCCCTCTTCAATAAAAATGGTATCCCTGCAACTGGAAAATCCTTCTACGAAAAGAAAAGCGAAAATGCTTGGGATCACCCAATGGATCCATGTTCGCTTCAACCTCCTCCTTTGCCTGCCACCCCCCCCCCCCCCCCCCCCCCCCCCCCCCCCCCCCCCCCCCCCCCCTCTCTATCACACCATCCACTCCTTATCTCTTTTCTTTCCCCTTTTCCTTTATCCATCCAAACTCACGCGAGGAGCAGGCAACAACAGCATGCCGAAGAGGCATTGAGGAAGTTGGGGCCTAGAAATTCCGGCCATGGAATCGCCGCCTCTCAAGCACATCGACCTGACCTAGCCAAAGAAGTCTCCACACGGTGGCGGCGGCACCTTCAATCCTCCATCTCCTTCCCTCGTCTCCTATCCATCTCTCTCCCTTGTCAACAGCAAGCAACCAGCAACGGCAGTAGCAACCAACACGCTATTCCAGTGACGTTGTCGGTGTTGCAACCACAACACAGGGGCAGACTCAGACACGGCCGGAGATGCTTTTTGCAATAAGAGCCCCGTTACAATTGCGACGTCAACGACCACGAGTTGGAGATGCTTTTTGCAAGAAGGTCCTTGTTGCAATGTAAATGTCTTATTGCAACGAGCGAAACAGAAAGACGAAGACATGGGTACGACCCGGCCAATCGTTGGAAAAGATCGGCCCGCCGACGCTCGTAGCATGCCCCAAAGAAAAAAAATGCATCTAAGACATTTTTTCTGCCAGAAGAACAACATATCCTCGGTCAAGCCTCCCGATCAACTTGTTATAACATCCTCTGATTGTTTGTTTTATTTTTCGAATCCCCTCTGATAGTTTAGCATGTTTCTTCAGAGACCAGACCCCGTAGTGGGCTACTTTGCGGTTCTTCATAGAAAGCCATATGGACGGCGACAGGTTTGTTCTTGCTGAGAGAAGTCCTTGACAATGATATGACCAATCAATCTGGCGGTCTGCTCTGTTCATTTGCCGGATCCAATCCAACTGAACATGAGCATCCAACAACATCGCAATCTGGCCAGCTACCTCGCAGAAACTTCTTTGTTTCCGGCACATGCACAGAATTTTCTCTTGCATTTATTTTTTATGCAGAGAATGTCTCGAGGAGCATCCCGAGCCCTATAAAAAGGCCAGTGGCTCTCACTCACTCCATCTCAACCATCACCTGCAGATAACAACCATCTCATCTCATTGTAGCGAGATCAGATCCGAGCCTACCTAGCTACTCACTCACCTTCGTCAAGAACTTCACCATGGTTGTCCCGGTGATCGACTTCTCCAAGCTCGACGGCGCCGAGAGGGCGGAGACCATGGCGCAGATCGCCGACGGCTGCGAGAACTGGGGCTTCTTCCAGCTGGTGAACCACGGCATCCCGCTGGAGCTACTTGACTGCGTCAAGAAGGTGTGCTCCGAGAGCTACCGCCTCCGGGAGGCGGCGTTCCGGTCGTCCGAGCCCGTGCAGACGCTGGAGAGGCTGGTGGAGGCGGAGCGGCGCGGCGAGGCGGTGGCGCCCGTGGACGACATGGACTGGGAGGACATCTTCTACCTCCACGACGACAACCAGTGGCCCTCCGACCCGCCGGCCTTCAAGGAGACCATGCGGGAGTACCGCGCCGAGCTCAAGAAGCTCGCGGAGCGGGTCATGGAGGCCATGGACGAGAACCTCGGCCTGGACAAGGGCCGCATGAAGGCCGCCTTCACCGGCGATGGCCTCCTCGCGCCGTTCTTCGGCACCAAGGTCAGCCACTACCCACCGTGCCCGCGCCCGGACCTCATCACCGGGCTCCGCGCGCACACCGACGCCGGCGGCGTCATCCTGCTGTTCCAGGACGACAAGGTGGGCGGCCTCGAGGTGCTCAAGGACGGCGAGTGGCTGGACGTGCAGCCGCTCCCCGACGCCATCGTCGTCAACACCGGCGACCAGGTGGAGGTGCTCAGCAACGGCCGCTACCGCAGCGCGTGGCACCGCGTCCTGCCCATGCGCAACGGCAACCGCCGCTCCATCGCGTCCTTCTACAACCCGGCGTTCGAGGCGGCCATCTCGCCGGCGGTGGGGGAAGGCGGCGCCGCCGCGTACCCGGACTACGTGTTCGGGGATTACATGGATGTGTACAACAAGCAGAAGTTCGATGCCAAGGAGCCAAGGTTCGAGGCCGTCAAGGCGCCAAAGGCAGCTTAAGATTAATCAAGGAGATTAAAAGAAAAATATTTACCTATTAGCTGGCTTTTGTTTTACAATGAAGAAAAAAAAAGGTAATTTTGGAGTTTATTCAGACGCGTAGCAAATATGATGTGTGGGGATAATTGTGATTGGTTCGGTGTCAAATAATTAGGAAATGAAGTATGGATTTTTCATTGAAAAAGTATCTGATTTTTTTAGGGTTATATTGAAGGTATCTGTTTTTTTTGTTAACACGGTACAGACGCAAGCGCTCATACATACATGCATACACTCACACTCGACGCACACACGCACACCATATCTCTGTGAGCACCTTCGAGACACTGAGCTGACATATCATCTTGAGATTTACGAAGTCACGTAGACGCCTCATCATCGACCGGAATATCTCCTTCCACTGAAAACACATCGCCCGAAACCCTAAAATAAATTTAGGAATAATGCGAGTACCGGGACTTGAATCCTAGTGGGTTGAGATACATCTACTTTCTTTACATTGTTTTGCTTTCTTTACATTGTTTGATTGTGATTTATCCTCTGATCAGTACATCGTTCCACAAGTCAGATCAAGAAAAGTTTCTCTATAAAAGGAAGTCTTGTAGTTCTTGACAGTCGAGAAGATCTCACAAAAGATCTAACAAAAGTTTAAGTCTGTGGACTGTCCCGAATCATGATGCAACTTCACCTTCATACAAGGCTCCTGTACTGTTCCAACGTGAATGACAAACCACATTTTTCGATACAAGGTGTATTATAAATTACATTGTAGCATCAAGGATATACAACTCATCATGAGCATATATGTGGCCTCTGCATGATTAAGAAGCACACAAGCAACATCAATCATGCACGTGAGAAAGAAAAGTTAAACACCGGTCACAACAAAGTCATAGTAGACCGAAACTTAGTTTTGCCCCGGTTTTTCATTAATTAACTACGCAATTCTCATCTTCTTAATTAATCAATGAAGCAAATCTTTTACCACTGTTTTGAAGAAAAAAATTATAAGATCAATGAGGCAAATCTTTTACCACTGTTTTGAAAAAAAATGTAAGAAAAACAAGGCGAAGGCGGAGAGCCGGGAAGGTGGAGGGCCCATATGTACACTATGCCGCCACCCACAATGGGTAAAAACATCCATGATCATCTGCTCCATACCCATACACTTCTCGAATACGCATGAGCGTGTGTATCATTCATTAAAGAAGAAGAGGGGTGGGGAGCCCCAAACCACCGTTACAACAAGTTGCTTATTTACATGTGGATTTTATCTGACCTACCCACCACTCACTTGTGGCAAGCTACTCCTGCACTATCCGATCCACCCTAGCTGGCTCCTCTCCTAAGACCTCCCCATTCAGCAGCCCTGCCTTCACCCAGATAGCTCCCTCTGCTTGTAGCTTTTGCAACACACCTGACAGAGATGGTGTGGAGCCCTCGAACACTATATCATTCATATGCTTCCACGTCGTCCACATTGCCAATAAGCACAATGCTCGTGTGGACTTCCGGTGCTCCATGCTAACATCCTGCCTAGCGCACCATCCGCCCAAAGTATCATCTGGCAGGGGTAGGTATTCCTTCCTGCCAACATGGTGCACCATTGCCATACCTGCCTTGCGAAGACGCGTCCAATGAGTAAGTGTTGTATGGTCTCGTCGTGTTGGTTGCATAAAGGGCAAGTGTCCTGATGTGGCAACCCTCTGCGTGCCAGCCTGTCCGAGGTCCAACATTGGTTCCTGAGAGCAAGCCAGGAAAAGAAGCGGCATCTCAACGGAGCCCTCGACTTCCAAGTAAACGTCGCTGTCGGGGAGAGTTGCCGGCCCATGAATTTGGCCGCATATGCAGATCTCGCTGAGTACCTGCCATTACCCTCCCAGGACCACTGAACCTTGTCCTCCACACCCTCCGTCAACCCAAACTCCGCCAGACTCGTCCAAAGCCGCAAGTATTCCTCCAGCTCCGGTAGCGTGAGGTTGGGGCTAATATCACTAGCCCAAGCACCATTGATGAGCGCATCCGAGACCATCCTCGTCTTCGTGATCTATTTCGGTATTATGTTGTACAGGGCCAGTGCGGTTTCACTTATCCTTGCTCCGTCGACCAACGGTCCTCCCAGAACCTAGTGGTACTACCATCTCCCACCGTCGTACGTATCGCTGCCTGAGCCAAGGCCACCGATTTCGAGGGCACTGAAATGGCGAACTCTGCCCATGATCTCTCCTTGTCTGCCCTTTGGAGCCAAGGCCAGCGAGCCTGCAGTGCTTTGTTGAGCCATCTCAAGTCGGGAATTCCCAGGCCACCATCCCACTTAGGTGTACATACCTCCTCCATACCCATACATACAAGAGAAAACAATGGTTGATGTTTCACTCGTCGTAGAGAAGATCATGAACTGAGCCAGTGCATAGACCCATAGATAACCTGCATAAGAGATGAACTTTTAGAGTTAGAAACCATATCATTTGTTTACGATTACAACGGCTTCTCTTTCCTTCCTCACAAGAAAAGGCTTTCCTCCTCCTCCTGGTGGCACCGCTGCCGATCCACCTCACCTTCGATGGCCTTTGGGCCATGGAGGTGCAAAGGACCTCGCCCCCCCCCTCTCGCCGGCGGGAGGGACCCAGTTCTCATTCTTGTTACGTTCATCGTCTTGATTGTTACTGTGTTGCGGCAGCCATGTCTCTTAGTAGGAATAATGTCTCCCATGTTCTATCCCGTCCTAAGGATTCGGTCGGAGGGCGTGTCGAGGTGTGTCTCTGTCGGATCTCGCAGGATTCGGCAGGTGCTGGTCTTCGACGGATCTGTTTGGATCTGATCTTCATTCATCTTCTTTTGGGTGTTTACAAGTTTGCCTCTTCCAATCTACGGTTTACTTCATCGGCGCTGTTGCTTCTCTGGTGCGCTGGTCCTATGAGACATTAGCACGATGACTAATAGACCATCTACTACAACAAAGTTTGCCTGGCTCCAGTGAGAGAGGGGCGATGACGGCAGCGCGCCTTTGGCTCACTCTAGTGCTTGTAGTCGTCGCTAGGTGGTCCATGGACCTGGTTACAATTTTTATTACCTCTGATGCTCTTTGTACTGCCATAATTGAGAATGATAAGATTGAAAGTTTTTTGAAAAAATAGAAACCAGAAATGCGCATAGAACATAATTTTAAAAATGTTGATTGTGTATAAAATAATGTTAATCATATATTTAAAAAAAGTTAAAAATGTTCCTAATATATACCAGAAATGTGCAAAATTTATGAAAAAGTAGTCATCAAACACAAATATATTAAAAAATGTTAATCATCTTTTTATAAAATGTTAAACGTGTACAAAAAAATGTCCTCATGTATACGAAAAATGAAGAACATATATTAAAAAATTAACATAAAAACATAAATTAAAAAAATGTTGATTGTGTATAAAATCATGTTAATCATATATTTCAAAAAATATTAAACATGTATTTGAACGATGTTCCTGGTATATACCGAAAATGTACAATGTGTATGAAAAAGTAGTCATCAAACTCAAAGTTTGAAAAATGTTAGTTGACTAATCATCCACTGACAACGGGCCCTCAGTTAGTATAGATAATGTTGGCTAAGTGGTGTGTTCGAAAAAAAATCCTCCCTAAATCACACAGATGAGATCTATTTGAAGACTCCAAAATTTGACTGTATAAAATGAGGGTAGCTTTCAAGCTAAACGGTTCTACAAAGTTGAGTTCTTTTCTATGTGATGAAACTAGTGTCTTGTTCGGATTCCACCGTTTTTCGGATGCCAAGGTTACAAAGATCAAAAGTTAGTTCGGGTCCCCGTTAATTCCACTGACTATGAAAAGTGCTCGCGCATATTTACCGAAATAGTGTTCGTGCATTGTGCGTTTATGCCAAGTCGTACTTATCTCGTCAGTAAATAAGGATGCTTGCTGGAGTCGAAAACGTGTTCAAAGGCTCGTCTCCAATACGGAATCGGTTTATTAGCGTCGAACAGCCGGTCTAGCTATAGCAGTTATATAATGATGCGTACGTACTTCCTATGATATGCGACTCTCATACGCATCGAATCAGCAGAAGGAGCAGCACGCCGGCCGGTTCCAAGCAGCAGCGACGTTCCCTGTTTGGTCCTCGATCGCCTGGCAACGTCGATCGGCGGCATGGCGCTACTGAAGCGCAGCTTCACCGCGGCGCTGCTCGACGAGGGCGACGACTCGTCGTACCCGTTGAAGATGCCGGGCAGCCTCGCGCGCACCACCGCGCCGGTGGCCAAGATGATGCGGCTGTGGAACTACAAGCAAGGCTCGGGCCTCGGCGCGCACGGCGAGGGCATCGTCGCCCCTATAAAGGCCATCCGGCATTGCTCCACCGCCGGCATCGGCCACTCCGAAACGACGTACAAGAACGGCCTGCATGGCGCGCCGGCGCCGTCGCCGCCGGCCCAGGACGAATGGCACGAGTCGGCGGCCGTCTCACGAGCCCTGCGCCTCGAACGGGACTGCTGCAAGAGGACCCTCGCGCTGCTGCGCGACGTGAAGCTTCAAGGCGACGACAGCGCGGAGACGGCGGAGGCGCTGGCGGCGGTCGTCAAGTCCGAGCAGGCGCTCCGGGGGAAGAAGCGTGCACTGGGAGCGTGGAGGGCCGCGTTGCCTGCTCCGACCGTCCAGCACACATAGTTTTTAAGGGTCGCCGCTAAATGCCATAGCCCGCACATCGTGGAGCAGGTTCTCACGCCGAGGATCGCCGTGAAAGCGCGAGAGTGGGAGCCGTTGTGGAGCCCGGGCTGCGACCACTGGCTACGCCCGTGGATCCCCTTGATCGGACACTTGCCGGAGAGCCTCTACGGCACCGTGGAGAGCAAGATCAGCGACGGCTGCTACGGCGCCATCTCCCCATGGAAAGACTACCTGGACCCGACGCATTGGGAGATCTTCTCCCGGCGTCACATCTTGCCTAGGCTCACACGGTGGCTGCAACAGCTGAAGATCACACCACCGAAGCAGCGCGACACTAAGTTCCGCGAGGTCATGTCGTGGACGCCTCTCGTGCGCACCGAGGACGTGGTGTCGATCCTGGAGCAGGAGTTTTTCGGCAAATGGGAGAGCGCGCTGCGCCACTGGCTGCAGTCCGCGAGGCCGTCGTCGGGGGAGGCCGCGGCGTGGTGCGCCGGCTGGAAGAACCTCTTCGCCCCGGAGCTGCTCGAGGACGAACGCGTGGTCGCATGGCTGGAGTCTGGCGTTGCCATGGTGGATCGAGAAGCGGAAGACCTCGGCCGTGTTGTTTGTCAAAGTTGATACAACAGCTTGTAAGATTGTAGACTTGTAGTCACTTATGATGAACAATGTAATGGTTGTAGTCAATTATGATTAGCAATGTAACTTGACAGTGTTTCATAATCTGAATTATGCTTACAAGTGCTGCAGTGTTTCACATGCGTTGCCAAGGTTTTTAATTTTGGAAACAAAATAATTTCGGAGCTCACTGAAATATGCGAAATTTCGGAAATTTCGCATATTTTGGAAATTATTTCGGATTTTGATATATCAAATTTCACTTAATTTTAATGAATTTTAACACAATTTAAATTTATTTTGAAATCAGTTCAAATTTGCACCGAAATTTCAGGGTTAAAAATATTTCGGTCCCCACTAAAATATGCGAAATTTTGGAAATTTATTTGAAAATTGTTAAGCGTTGATTATCAACTTGACAGTGTAAGACACCAAGCATACATCAAGTTGTTGCATTGTGGCGAACTCGACAGCCCTTCTATGCACTTTCTTCACTGATAGAGTGGTAGAGGTGCACTTTCAGGCCCTTCCCCTACGCCATATTTGACACTCAAAATCAATACATATTGCAGCAAAGGTGCTTGTGAAAAATTCAAAATAGTAAAGGAGTCTAAATTCAGATTTGCAAGTTTTCGTGAATTTTTGCAGTTCTACTCTACATGTAGATTTTGTGACACTGTAAAACAAGGCACAGCATATCTTCATCTTTCGACATTGCTTCGCAAAGATCTCTACCTGGACGTAGAAGAAGCTGGGTTTATGGCCGGGTTTATATGGCGAGGCAGGGGCGTCCTAGGAAACGGAGATGGATAAAAGACTAGAGACCCAGTGCTAGCTGTTGAAGAGATCCATACGTGTTATGTTCTTATTGGCTGAAAGCCTGAAACACCTCCTAAAGATAGCAAGTCTTGTTGCTCTGAAGTGCATATTGCTTTCTCCATTGATCAAACCAAGCATTTTGTAGAATATTACATTTTTTCCGGAGATATCCAAACTCTGCAGATGAAAACATATGATAAAATACATTGTTCAAATATTTCCTCAACCAGAATTTTCTTCTTCTAATTGATGTGGAGTGTATGAAAAGTGCTTAATCAGGCTTTGCAATTACTGGGAATGATGTTCATCCAGTGTAGCAGTTCTTTTGATGGGCGCTTGTCAGTGATGCTCCAGGGGGGCATATTGGGTGTGCTAGTGCCACCAAAAAACGCATTCGGAAGTTCCAAAAATTCTGAAAAAGAACCTGTTTTAAGAAATTTAAAAAGGGATAACTTCTGCTATAAGTTTGAATCGGATACGATTCAGAACCACTTCCTTGGCACAATAATGCACAGCCAAGTTGGATACAAAGAGGAGGAATTCAAAGAATTGAATGCTACTACTGAGCTCTTGATTCTGACAAAAAATAGAAATAAAAAGGTGATTAGTTCACTAGAAAATATATTACAGCCGGATAGTCTTCATAGACATTGAACTTGCAACACAGGCAATTCGATTCTAACAAACGGGTCTCAAGATCTTGCTACTGCATCTTGTAATTCAACAAGGCATAGACATATATATTCTTGTTAGTACATCTTGCAATTCAACAAGGCGAAAAACTTCGTAGACATTACTTTTAGGATGGCAGTAAATACTACTCCCTCCATCCAATAATTTAAGATGTTATGACAATTAATATACCCACAATAACATCTTATATTATGTGACGGAGGGGGTATAACTCTTAAATTTCATGCATGCACCACAAGCAATTCCAGTAAAACTAGCTTACATCAGACAGAAGAGTCAGAATAGATACAATACCCGCTGGAACATATACTGTTTGGGCATGTATCATGACTGGTTCACATAATGAAGCTTCCTTACATTAAAAGGATCTAGAGAATCTGGCAGACTACGACTGAATAACTAAGAGTTACAGTACATCAGAAATACACAATCGACCAAGTGACCTTCAGAAGCATCTTGTACTCCCCGCAAGTGATACTCTCATCATCGTAACCATTGCGCCTTGGAGTAAACTGAACAGTGCAGGCAGATAACTCATCATCACCGACAGCAGCAGCAACAGTCAACACCAGCATCTCATCCACAGAGACTCCTACTACGCGCCGCGCCATTTGTACGACTCCATTGTCACCTGCCGTTAGCGCACCACTCACTTTGCTATCATGTAGCACAATGTCGCATGGAATGCTGGTAGTGGAAGCAACAATCTTCCCATGGAATTCATCAGGTCCCTCAAGGATCTTGATCTCAACAGTGCCCTCCACCGACCTCCTAATGAATGTATAGTTCAAATCCAATATGCTGTGCATGCTGACAAGTGTTTCCGTATCAACCACATATCTGGGACTATATTCCAGCCTGCGGATAGCATCCACCTCTATCAGGCCTTTACCGAGTCTATCATCATCGACAGTCCTCCCATGCACATTCTTCACCTTCAGATTGATTTCGAAGAATATATCATCGCATACCATGAATCCTCTCTTGGGTCCAGTCAAAATCAATGAATCATCCTGCAAGACCAATTCAAATAGATAAATTCCAGATGCTTGTTTCTGGAATTGATTGAATTTACCCTTGATTTGGGGTTCATTTTTAGCTATGTTTTGAATGGCGAAACAAGGTAATTAGACTCAGAAAAATTGTGCTACATCTGTGCCCATGTTTTTTTTTCTCCTTTTCTTATTGTGCAGATTGCTGTAGTGCCATAAACTCACGCACGCAAATGATAAACCCCTGGCTCCTAACACTATTCGCTATAATAAGACAACTAATTGGAGTATCGTTAAAATCAACATCATATGGAACCTATGAAGCACCGATACGGATACGAGTATCGGTATCGGGCCAATATGGATACGTAAATTCACCATTTTGAAAAAGTGCCAATACGGCGATACATTTTACTATTTTTTAATTCAAAAATAAAGTGTAGAAGTTAGGAACAGCATATTACTTTCATGTTTGCTCTCCTGAGCATGCAGCTACTAGCCTCGCCTGAGCGAGGACGTTAGTGAGGAGGAGGGGCAGCTCGTCGCCGGCTAGCCGCTGGCACTGGGGGAGCAGCCGCCACCTGGTGTGAGCTTGAGAAGGAGGAAAGAAACTTGGAGGGAACGGATGGGGGCCATCGGGGTACTAGGGTTGCTGGTTGCTTCTTTACTGGGTTGAGAGGGCTCTTAATTGGGCTGGGCCGTATCCAAAACGTATTGGCAAGTATCGGGGGAATATTGTACTTGTTTTAAATCATTTATTCAAGGATACTCCATGGATACGCATTGGGGGAGTATCGGAGGCAAATCGGTATCTGATACGGTATCCAATACGGATTCGCTGGTTGGCTCAAGTATCTGTACATCCGAGTATGGAACAGATACAAAACTAGATCCGTTATTCAAGTATAACATACAAAACCCAAATATGGATTACTGAGATACAACATTCATAAGTAATCATTTATAGAAGTTGCGCACAACTTAACTCAAAATTTCTCCGTCAGGAAATCAACCGACTGATATGAGGTACCAGTACAAGAAAACACACATTGATATATTGTATGTGTCTGTGGCAGTAATACCTTTGAGGTGATGAGCTGGCAATCATCCTGGTCGTGCCGGAATATATAGACACATTTTCGATCCAGACTGTCCCTGGCTATGATGGTACCGTAGACATAGAGTGGGTAGCCATAGTCAGAGGAAACAATCTTGATGGAGACAACATTGACTGAGTTTTTGAGCCGGAATCCCTCTTTGAAGATTTTACCAGTATGTCGCATGGGACCAACAGGTGCTGTCAAATGAGAAGAAAACGCATATAAATCAATCAAAGAGAGTAACAAAGGAGTATGTATGTATGTATGTATGTATGTATGTATGTATGTATGTAGGTGTAAACCGAGCCTAATTGAGGAATGAATTTGAAAGTGGCAGCCTTTGCTTCCGAATAAATCTAGCAGAAAGTGAAAGTAACCTTCAGACTGAATTTGATGAATGAATGATACTGACTGACTGGTGTTTGAATTGAAATGAATTAGACATGCATAACGAAGCAACAAGGTTCGAAAGGCTTGTTATGTTGCAAGGGGAGTGGTATGAAGGGGATTTGAGTGGATTGGAGAGGATTAAATCTGCTATGAATCAAAATCCACCTCCTAAAGATGTTTAACCGAACATAACGAGATGCATATTAAGGGGGATTGGATTGGATTGGACTGGAACGTACACTCCTGGTCCAGGTTGAGTTTGCCGTCGAAGAAGTAGCGGACGCATATGAAACAGCCCTGCTTGGGGTCGTACTCGCTGTATCGCGGGTCCACGGAATACTCCGCCGGCTCGCACCGATACTCTTCTTGGTCCCACTCCCACTTCCTCGCCGCAGCCGCAGCCGCAGCCGCCACGGGAGAAGAATCGCCGCCGGCCATGGAAGAGGACTCTCTCTCTCTCTCTCTCTCTCTCTCTCTCTCTCTCTCTAAGATGGACGAGTCGGGGATCTCGAAATAGAAAGAGGAGCCATATCATATCACAACTTGGGCCCTTTTAGGCGCGCGCCGGACGGTCAGAGGCCTAGGCCCATTCACATAGTGGGCATCCATTCGACCACTCATCATCGTGTTGGACTCGTTGGGCCATTCTGGCCCATAGTGGCCCTCACGCTCACCCCACAACCAAGGACAAGGAAAAAATTAAATATTTGCCACTTTCAATACGCGGCTTCTCAAAATTACCACTTTCAAGATTGACTTCACACCAGAAGGTTCCATCACCTGCCGTTCCCCTAGGTCTGGCGACTAGGGTTCTCTAGTCCTTTGGAGGTGCCGCCACCAGAGTTTACTACTTCCGTCCGGCAATCGCGTCGATTGTACTCTGTTCCCCAATCTCACGACCTCCCCCCTCCTCTAGATCACTCCCTGGACTCGGTTGGGTAAAGGATCGGCTGCGATCTAGGGTTTTCGTAAGGCTGTCATGGCGGCTTCAGGAGAGGGCAGCAGATTAGCAGGGCTGGCCATGGAGGATACTGGAAAGCTCCTGGAAAGGCTGAACCTTGAGGATGATGATCTGGTGTGGGAGGATGAGATAGATGCTCTGGAGATTAAACCTAAGTGGCTTGCCCTTGGTCGCCTCCTGTCAGGCAAGAACTTTAGTCAAAGCGCTTTGATCGCGGACATGAAAGCTGCATGGAACTCTGCTCAAGAAGTGGTTTGGAGAAGGATTAACTCAAATTTGTTCTCAAGTCAATTCAATTGTTTAGGGGACTGGAATAAGGCTATGCATCAAGGGCCATGGGACTTCCGTGGAGTTTCTTTGATTTTGGCCGAGTATGATGGATTCTCAAATCCAGAGAAAGTAAGATTGGATAGGCTGGAAACCTGGTGTCAAATCCATAAACTACCAGACGGAGTACTGAAAAGTGAGAGTGCTTTGAAGAATCTTGCTAGCCGTATTGGTAAAGTTGAGGAGGTGCGGGTTACTCTGCCAAATGGATTTGTGGGGGGGTTCATTAGGGCTAGAGTTAAGCTTGATGTAAACAAAAAATTAACTCGGGCCGTTGGCAGAACGAAGGGTGGAGAAACAGAGAAGTATCTATTAGGGACACTGGCACGAAGAATGTGGCACGGGAGAGCATGATGCGAGTAAGCTTGAATGGGGGAGTTTTTTGCTTGCCACAAGGAGAGGCAGAGGAGGGGGCCGTGGTGGTTGAAGCTCAGGCGATCGTCAGAGGAGTGGAAAAGAGGACTACAATACCCATGGTAGGGGTCCTGGAAGAGGACTTGGTCGAGAACATGCAAATAATATGGACTAGAGCCACCCTATTGATCCAAAAAATGGGGGAACAACTCATGTTAGTTGGAGGCATAACTCTGTACATAATGCAAATGCAGGTTTAGAAATTGTGGCTGGAGGGGGATCTGACCCGGTTATTAATAGTCAGGATGTAAGGACGTCAATGGCCTCGGAAAATATCTTGGGGAAGAGGTTAGCAGCGGATAGTAATTTGGGTGCTTCTTCTGAGATGATAATAGGATATGATTTGGTGCCGGTGACAGCCCCTGTTTCTTATACTGAATCTAGATCAGAAGCTACTCCTGAAACAACGACAATGGCAGAAAATAAAGTCAGCATGTTTGAAGGAAAAACAGATGAGGAGGAAGACAAATCCACCCTTGTGGGTACACCCCCAAAAAATGCAAATAGAAAGAAGCTGAGATGACGTGAAGGCCAGGTGGTGGACAGTAATTTAAACATGACAAATGAAGCAGGATCGGCGACACCCCTCGAGGGTGATCGCCGGGAGCAATGAAAACCATCGCTTGGAACTACCATAGCTTGCTCTCGGCCACGTTAGTTCATGAGCTCCTGGAGCTACAGGAGCGAGTGAGGGCGGACGTGATTTTCCTCTCGGAAACTCACATGAATAAGGAAAAAGCTAATGATGTGCAGTGTAAATTAGGTTTCGATGAGATGTATGTGCAAGAAAGTGATGGTAGATCAGGAGGGTTAGTCCTGTTTTGCAACTTCATTAATAAAGTGGTTTTGAATTATTCCTCGCCCTCTTTTATTGATGTTGTTTCTATGAGGGGGGATGAGGTAGATTGGAGATTAATAGGGTTTTACGGCTTCCCAGCATGGGACCAACGACACCTGTCATGGACCTGCTTGCGTGATCTTCATAAGATGGGTAACCATCTGTGGGCTATAATAGGAGATTTCAATGAGATTTTGTATGCAAGCGAAAAGGAGGGAGGTAATCCTCGACCGAACAATATGATGCAAGCTTTCCGGGACTGCTTGGTGGAGTGTGGACTGGAGGACATGGGCTATACTGGAGACTTGTACACTTGGAGGAGAGGAGAGATTAGGGAAAGATTAGACCGGGCAGTGTGTAACTCGCAGTGGTCTACCAAATTTTCAAAAGGGGCGTTAATCAATGAGAGTCATGTCCATTCAGATCATAGGCCAATTATACTTGACACCGAGTACCAGGAGGCTGTTCAATTTAGCAAGATGACAGGAGGCCGAAAGTTTGAAGCTAAGTGGTTAAAGGAGGAAACAATGGAAGAGATTGTGAATACAGCATGGAATCGGGACAAACTTGCTGGCTTGGGTCCATCGTTAGCCGACCGAACTCATGCTGTCAAATCAGATCTTCATCAATGGGATAAGGAGGTGTTACAGGGGCCAAAGAGAAGGATCAAAAAGTTGAAAACGGAATTGGAAAATCTTCGTTGTGGATTGAATAATGCTGACAATAGAGCTAGGCAGAACGAAATCCGTGTTTTGCTTGAAAACTTACTGGACCAGGAGGAAATCTATTGGCTCCAAAGAGGGCGCACCAACTGGCTGTTACATGGTGACCGAAACTCTAACTTTTTCCATAATGCAGCCACTGTGAGGAAGAAAAGGAATCACATTAGAAAATTGTTGGATGACACTAGAGTATGGCGTCAAGGTACAGAAGATCTAAACAAACACATTACTGATTATTTTGTTGAACTGTTTACTTCTGAAGTGCACGGTGCAGATCAGAATGTAATTTCTTGAGTTAAACGGTGTGTATCACTAGAGATAAATAATACTTTGCTTGCGCCTTACACTGCTGATGAGGTGCGCAAAGCCCTGTTTAATATAGGCGACCTGAAAGCGCCAGGCCCGGACGGGCTACACGCTGTTTTCTATAAGTGATTTTGGCCAATGCTAGGAGATGACCTCATTGAGGAGGTTCTTTTGGGAGTGAATACTTGCACTATACCGGAAGGTTGGAATGAGACCGCGATCGTGATGATCCCAAAAATAAACACACCAAAAAAGGTAACACAATTCAGCCCTATCAGCCTTTGTAATGTAGTTTACAAGGTTATTTCCAAGATGATTGCAGGCCGACTGAAGGTAATCCTCCCGGAAATTATCAGTCCAACACAGAGGGCATTTGTTCCTGGTAGACTCATCACTGATAATTTCCTTGTGGCATATGAGTGTTTTCATACAATTAAAAATAAAAGATCAGGGAAGGAGGGACTATGTGCGGTCAAGCTAGATATGCACAAAGCTTATGATCGAGTCGAGTGGGCTTTCTTGGAAGGAATTATGGTACAGATGGGATTTCACGCTAATTGGGTGAAGATGATTATGCAGTGGGTGTCCATTGTGGAGTATTAGGTTAGATACAATACTGAGGAAACAGAATCTTTTTCGCCAACACGCGGTCTGAGACAAGGAGATCCACTATCTCCCTATTTATTTTTGTTTTGTTCAGAAGGGCTAACTGCACTCTTGGCGCATCATGAGGATAGGGGAGATCTACAAGGAGTCAAAGTGTGTCGTGAGGCACCATCTATTTCAAACTTGTTATTTGCTGATGATTCACTAATACTCATCAAAGCAAACAATCAGAATGCCTAGGTCCTTAAAAGCATCCTTGATTCGTACTGTGCAGCATCGGGACAACTGGTGAGTGTGAAGAAATCTAGTATTTTCTTTAGCCCTAACACGGATGTGCTTATTCACGCCGAGATGTGCTCGACCCTCAATATATTAACCGAGGCATTGAATGACACATACTTGGCCCTCCCAGCAATTGTTAGCATGGACAAAACAGATTGTTTTCAATTCCTTATTGATAGAGTGAACAATAGGATTAATGGATGTAAAGAAAGACAGTTGTCGGCAGGAGGAAAGGAGGTTCTACTTAAATCAGTTATACAGGCAATTCCATCATATGCAATGGGCGTCTTCAAAATTCCTAAAAAAACTTGCAAAGGAATAACTGACGCAATGTCGCATTACTGGTGGGGTGACAGTGATGACCAGAAAAAGATGCATTGGATGGCTTGGTGGAAGTTGTGTGTGCCGAAACAACAAGGAGGTATGGGGTTTCGTGACATCCATTGCTTTAACCTTGCACTATTGGCTAAGCAAGCATGGAGGCTAGTAGACAATCCAGACTCACTATGTGCAACAATTCTAAAAGCAAAATATTTTCCGGACAGTGATTTACTCAATGCAAACCTAAAGAAGGGTGCCTCATTTACTTGGCAGAGCATAATGTCAGGGGTGAATACACTCAAACATGGATATATTTGGAGGGTGGGAGATGGTACAATATCTGGTCGGATGCCTGGGTCCTAGGTTCGGCGGACCGAAAAATCATCACACCACGGGGACATAATATTATTTCAAAGGTTGGCGATCTCATCAACCCGGTCACTAGGCAATGGGATGAGGAGCTAATTAATCAGACTTTTTGGCCTGTAGATGCGCATCAGGTCATGGCTATAACATTACCAGCACATGAAATGGAAGACTTCGTTGCATGGAGTTATAACAAAGGTGGATTTTTCTCTGTCCGCTCAGCTTACCATGTGGAATGGAACCATCAACATGGAAGGAAACTAAGACGAACAAATGGTGTTGAAGCTATGGGTCATAATGGAATCGGGACAAAATCTGGAAACTGCGATGTCCTGCAAAGGTGAAAGTATTTCTTTGGAGAACACTCAGGGGGACTCTTCTGTGTAGGGTTAATCTAGCAAACCGCCACATCAAAGTATCAGGACAGTGCCCAGTCTCCAACTATGGAGCTAAGGATGTGATACACCTCCTGTTTAGATGTAAGAGAGCAACAGAAGTTTGGCGCCTCCTGGGACTTGAAGAAAGCATGTGCTGTGGATAGAGCAGGTGAGTCTATCCTTGATTTTCTAATGCAAACCCCAGCGAAGGAATTTGGACTAATCGGCCAGGCTAATGTACATGAGCTAATCTCTATCATACCAGGTACATTTGGTGGGAATGAAGGAGAGTGGTTTATGACAAAGTCACACAGAGTGCAGAGAAAATGGTGTCATCAATTCAAGCCATTACAGCAAACTTCGTAGCTTCCATGGCGCCAAAGGCAGTAGCTAAACCGGAGGGATGGATGAAGCCGCCTGCTGATTTTTTCAAGCTCAATGTCGACGCAGCGTTCGACCAGGAACTTCTCACAGGGGCGGCTGGAGCAGTGCTACGGGACTCCTCCGAATATTTTATAGCTACAGGGAATTGGAAACTGGAGCATTGTGCTGATGCTCTGTCAGCTGAAGCAATGGCTCTAAAGAGGGGTCTAGATTTGGCATAGATGATGGGATGCAATAAACTGATGGTGAATTCAGATAATCTAGAGGTGGTGGAAATGATGAATAACGACGGTCTCTCAATGGGAGTAGCGGCAACTATTTTTGATAATTGCTACAATCTGGCTTGCGAGTTCCCTCGAACTTATTTTGATCACTGTAATAGATTAGCAAATTTAGTAGCTCATGAGCTAGCTAGTATGGCTATGAGAGCACATTCTTCTCTGTAGGTGGACAATGCACCGACGGAGATTCTCCCTCTCTTACTAGATGATGTAACAGTTATCAAAAGCTAATAAAGGGAGCGAAGTATTTAAAAAAAGATTGATTTCACAGAATTGCCACTCAGCTCGCCGGCTCCTTGATTATCATGCCACTATCCTCCTTTTATTGATTTTCCTTTTCCATTTATAAGCACTGGTGTCGGTGTCAAAACCGGCGGATCTCGGGTAGGGGGTCTCGAACTGTGCGTCTAGGCCGGATGGTAACAGGAGGCAAGGGACACGAAGTTTTACCCAGGTTCGGGCCCTCTCGATGGAGGTAAAACCCTACGTCCTGCTTGATTAATATTGATGATATGGGTAGTACAAGAGTAGATCTACCACGAGATCGGAGAGGCTAAACCCTAGAAGCTAGCCTATGGTATGATTGTTGTTGGGTATGTTGTCCTATGGACTAAAACCCTCCGGTTTATATAGACACCGGAGAGGGTTAGGGTTACACAAAGTCGGTTACAATGGTAGGAGATCTACATATCCGTATCGCCAAGCTTGCCTTCCACGCCAAGGAAAGCCCCTTCCGGACGCGGGACTAAGTCTTCAATCTTGTATCTTCATAGTCCAGGAGTCCGGCTGAAGGTATAGTCCGGCTATCCAAACACCCCCTAATCTAGGACTCCCTCAGTAGCCCCTGAACCAGGCTTCAATGACGACGAGTCCGACGCGCAGATTGTCTTCGACATTGCAAGGCGGGTTCCTCCTCCAAGTACTTCATAGAAGATTTTGAACACAAAGATAGTGTCCGGCTCTGCAAAATAAGTTTCCACATATTGTCATAGAGAGAATAATATTTACACAAATCTAATCTGCTGACGTATTCTGTAGTGTGACACACCACGGCCAAGCCTTTATCCGAGTTGTTTCATTATCCCACCTCAGCGCGTCATACGAGGCGGTTTCCTTGGCACGTCTTGTTAAAGCAGAGATCGTGTCCCCTTATTCCGGGATTCTCATTAATACGGGCGTGGGTAACCCAAGCGCGCCATTGATTACGGCGCTTGGAGATAAGCGAGTTTTACCAGGCTGGTGGGGACACATAGTTGCGTCCAACCATATTAGGGGATAAGGATCCACCTTTTCACCTACGCCTTCTTCCTCCCTTGCTTATCCATTCTCGCGCACTCGAGCTCCAGCGCCCAAGCCCGCACTCCCCACCTCAACCTTCTCCAGCCATGTCCGGAGCGGGAGGCAAGTGGATGGTCTCCTCCGTCACGGAGGGACACATCAAAAAACTGAGGAAGTCCGGATACTTGTCTAACGACATCGCGTACCGGCTTCCCGAAAAGGGGCAGCTCATCCCCACCCCTAGGCCCCATGAGAGGGTGGTGTTCCTCCCCCATTTCCTCTGCGGACTGGGCTTCCCTCTCCACCCATTTGTCCGGGGGCTCATGTTCTACTATGGCCTGGATTTCCACGATTTGGCCCCGAACTTTCTCCTCAACATCTCGGCGTTTATCGTCATGTGCGAGGCTTTCCTCCGCATCCGCCCCCATTTCGGCCTATGGCTCAAGACTTTCAATGTCAAGCCAAAGGTGGTGCGCGGCAACCAGGCGGAGTGTAGAGGCGCCATGGTGGGCAAGATGCCCAACATCTTATGGCTCGAGGGCTCCTTTGTGGAGACCCTGAAGGGGTGGAAATTTGGGTGGTTTTACATCACCGAGCCGCGCGACCCCGAATGGGTCGCAGCCCCCGAGTTTCGATCCGGACCCCCTACGCGGCTCACCTCCTGAAAGGAGATGGGCCTGTTGTGGGGTAAAAAAGGAGAGCTGACTGGACTCCAAAGATGCGTCCAAACCCTGGTGGACAGGAAGCTAAAACTTGTCAACGTAGTCCAGGTTATGCTCATCCGCCTGATCCTCCCGTGTCAACAACGGGCTTTCAACCTGTGGGAGTTCGACCCGGCGCGACACCGAACTCTGAGCAGGCTCTTCGACCTGACGTATGAAGATGCCTGGAAGGTGCTTTTCAAGGGCGCCGAGGCCCCCGCATCCGCTACCGAGGATCGCGAATTCAGTACGCAGCATCACGCTCATGCGGTAAGCTGTTTTTTCCTTTTACAGGGTATCCGTTTTTCATAGTTTGACTCCATGCGGGATCTAAGCTCCCTTACCTTTGACATGATTGGCAGGAGACGTCCGGACAGATCAACTGTCCGGCTCCTTTGCCCGAAGGCCCAGCGGACGCTCGCTTGGCGAAGCTGCTGGTTCCGACACCCCATGTGGTGCCGGAGAAGAAGGCCAAGAAGAGGGCTACGGGGACTCGAAAGAGTGCCCGGCGCCTGGAGGTGTCGGATCCCTCATCCGACGACTCCAAGACGCGCTCCTCCCATGAAGACGAGGAGGAGGAAGAAGAGACCCCTCCCCTTCCAGCGGGGGAAGGGAAGAAAAGGAAGGCCGCCCCAGCTGGGGAGGCCGAAGGGTCCAAGAAGGGGAAAACCCTTCCTCCGGACTACTCCACCGACACCGACGACGGCGGAGAGGAGTGGACGCCCAGGGCCAAGCCCCTGGCTAAATCGTAAGTATCCGGATACCAGAGTAATTCATAGTATTCGTTTATTGCACAGCTTTCCCTTATGTCGAATATGTTTATGCAGCCCACCCAAAGACCGGCTCGACGCATCGTCGAGTGGCTCACTGGACTCGTCGGATGTGAACTCGCTTCCGACGGCTTCCTCCCCCCGCCCTACAGACGACACCGAAGTGTTGTCCCAGCAGGTTCCAAGCCGGGAGGAGGTGGCCCTGGAGGCGCCGCAAGGCGACCTCTCGGACTCCAGGAGTAAAGGGGATGAAACCCCACAGGGCTCCAAGTCCGGCTCTAGGATGGACACCGCTCCGGAACCTTCAAAGGTTCTAGAGTCCGGCGGGGGACCTCCTTCCAAGAGGAGCAAGCCCACCGTGCCGGTGACCCCCGTCCAACCGGAGGCGCCGGACAATCTGTTGGGGGCGCTCCAAGTCGCCTCCATTGACGAGGAGCACCGCACCATTATGAGTGCGGTGGTCCAGAAGGTTCAGTCCGCCAAGAGCGGACTGACTGAAGCTTGTACTAGCCTTTTAACAGGCTTTGAGGTAAGTAAAGAATGTGTAAATAATATTACCGCATAGACAGTAGCCCCTGATGCTCTGTTTGGCGTTCGGGAAGAAAAGCCGAATAGAGGATCAAATAAAATTCGCAGGAGTCTAACAAAAAGGAGTCAATATGCGTATGCAGGCTTCTCTGCTTGCGTCCGCCGCACTGACTGCGGAAGTGGACACGCTAAAGCAGAACCTCAAGCGGTCCGAGCAAGAGCTCGGGCATGCCAAGAAGAAGCTCGAGGACAATGAAGGTAAGAAATACCTTGTTTAAATATATATATATATATATATATATATATATATATATATAAAGGTGCAATTGCAAAAAATGACAGGATTATCGTGGCTATTGTAGGGGCCACGTCTGAGGTGGCGACCCTTAAGCAAGCGCTGGTCGAGGCTGAGAAGAGGGCGGCCACGGAGCGGACCGAGCGGGAGAAGTATGAGGCCGAGGTTGGCAAGGTGCGGCAAGAGCTCCAGGCTCTCATGGAAAAACATGAGAGTTTGGAGCTTGACTCAAAGACGCGAGCGTCCGAGCTCGCGGTGCCTATTGAAAATGCCAAGTCTGTCAAGGCCGAATCCCACAAGACCCTCCAGGAGTTGGACGAGGTGAAGAAGATAGAGGCGGGTAAGGCATTCTTTATGCAAAGCAAACACATAAACGTGATTTACTTGTTACTTACCCGAATCCGGAGCTCTCCAGGAGCGTTCGCAGATCTTCCCCAGAGTGTGTCCGATGCCGCCGCATTCTATCAAGCCGAGGAGGGCAGCTCGACAGAGAAGGTGTTCTGGTCTTAGTATGCTGAGGCCGGACACCCCGTGCCCCTGAGCGACCAGCTGAAGCAACTGGTCGAGCTCCACAAGGCGGCCGAACAGGCCATGAAGGGCCTCATAGTTCGGCTGTGGCCTGGAGAGGCTCTGCCTGGGAGCTATTTCGGGCTGGTGCGGCGGCTGGTGGAGGCCTGTCCAAGGCTCGAGTCATCAAGCGCTCCATCTGCATTGAACGTGCTCGTAGGGCCCTTGCCCGTGCTAAGGTGCACTGGGGCAAGCTGGATGCTGAGAAGCTTGTGAAGGACGGGCCACCGCCGGGGAAAGAGCATCGCAAGCCCGAGAATTATTATAAGGATGTTATGAAGGGTGCCTGCCTTGTGGCGGATGAATGTTCTAGGGATGTAATTTTTGAGTGAAACTTGCTCGTTTTGTCCTATGCGCTGAAAACTTGTTCATATGCGCTAAGCAATGCTGTTGGAATTTAAAATATTACTGAGGGAGTCCTAGATTAGGGGGTGTTCGGATAGCCGGACTATACCTTCAGCCGGACTCCTGGACTATGAAGATATAAGATTGAAGACTTCGTCCCGTGTCCGGAAGGGACTTTCCTTGGCGTGGAAGGCAAGCTTGGTGATACGGATATATAGATTTCCTACCATTGTAACCGACTTTGTGTAACCCTAACCCTCTCCGGTGTCTATATAAACCGGAGGGTTTTAGTCCATAGGACAACATACACAACAACAATCATACCATAGGCTAGCTTCTAGGGTTTAGCCTCTCCGATCTCGTGGTAGATCTACTCTTGTACTACCCATATCATCAATATTAATCAAGCAGGACGTAGGGTTTTACCTCCATCGAGAGGGCCCGAACCTGGGTAAAACTTCGTGTGCCTTGCCTCCTGTTACCATCCGGCCTAGACGCACAGTTCGGGACCCCCTACCCGAGATCCGCCGGTTTTGACACCGACATTGGTGCTTTCATTGAGAGTTCCTCTGTGTCGTCGCCATCAGGAAGGATGCCTCGCCCTATCTTTAAAGACGACACCGTTGCTAAGGGAGCTTTGGCTGTCGGCCAAACCCTCCGGCTAGGTGGTTTTCTTATGACCGCCTGTTCGGCTTCTGCGCCGACGATGACCTCTCGAGCCATCGAAAACAATCTTCATGTCAGCTCGGAACTCGCCGAGCAGTTAGATCCAATGGAGCTCTCCTCCATAAACGAGCTCTTGGATCGCATCGCTGCCCTGGGAGTCGCTACGGATTACGACCAGATTGGGCCTAAACCCAATCTGAGAGAGATTAACTCTCCCCAAGTCACCCATCACGTTGTCGTGGTAAAGGGACAGTGCGGCGACCCTTCATCTATCTTAAGGACTAGCTACGTCCGGATTCCCGACCCCCCCAAGCCGGATACCCGCGAAGGGGAGGATATCACTCAAGACATGAACTTAGAGTCAGGTGACAGGCTGGATTCATTGGACAGCATCCAGGAATCCAATTCTCGAGTTCGGAAATTCCTCGGCCTCTGAGCCTCAGATGGGGTGAGGCTTCGGATTTAATTCCGCCCACCCACCCGAACATAAGCGATCTATCCCAAATTAGGCAAGAGCCCGATGAAACAGTACATCATTACTGGGCCAGATTCCTCCTGGTTAAGAACAGGATAAAGGACTGCCGCGAGGAAGACGCAATCTCAATCTTTTGCAATAATTGCACGGACAAGGGAATCCTCAACGCCATAAGTCGCCGTGATATTACATGCTTCGCTAACTTGGCGTCCATCGTATGAAAGTACTGTGCGATGGAGAGCGCCTGGAAAACCGAAATAAAATTTTGGGACGATCCGGCCCTGAATACAAACCCAGTCCAAAATAAAAGGGTGCATCATCGCCAGACACCCGGGTCAAGCACTAAGAAGCAAAAACCCTCTACAGGGCATGGAACCGTATTGGAAGGATGGCTCAATGGACCCTGTAAAATTCACAGTACAGAGGACGCCACATCAACTCACAGCCTCAGAGCATGTTGGATACTCCGGCAGGTGGCCAAAATTGGTGAAAATCTCCTAATTCCGGAGGCCACAGAAAGCCACCCCGGAGACATCAATACGGTATTAATAGTCTTTGAGACTTTCGCATCAAATAATATGCGAAAAAGGACACTCCACAGCCTTGCCGAAGTCTACCAAGTAGCAACAATAAACCCATGGAGTGACACGGCTATTACCTTTAACGCCAGTGATGAACCTAAATTCCGAACAGCCCGATCACCAGCCGCATTGGTCCTCAGTCCAATAGTGGACGACTTTCGTCTTACCAAGGTACTCATGGACGGCGGCAGTGGATTGAACCTCATTTGTGAGGAAACCCTTCAAAAAATGGAAATAGACCGGAACCGCATTAAGCGAAGCAGCACAAGCTTTAGAGGAATAATCCCCAGTCGGGAAGCGCGCTGTACAGGAAAAATAACACTAGATGTGGTGTTTGGCACGCCGGATAATTACAGGTCCGAAGAGGTCACGTTCCATGTGGCTCCGTTCAGCAGCGGTTATCACGCTCTGCTAGGGCGGGAAGCGTTTACAATCTTCCAAGCAATACCCTATTACGGGTACATGAAGCTCAAGATGCCCGGGCTTAACGGGATCATCACTCTCGCTAGTGATCCGGACATAGCACTCTGCGCCGAAAACAAGACAGCCGCACTGGCCCTCGAGGCACTATCCGAAGCCCTAGCGGCTGAGGAACTGACTGCGTTGCGCTCTACGGTGAATAGGGACGATGTGGTACTCGACAAAAGATCCAAGTCCACCTCCTTTAAACTAGCGGACGAAATAGTCAAATTCCAGGTCCATCCAACGGACCCAATAAAACAGCTTCCATCGGGGCACAGTTAAACCCTGATGTAGACGCCGCACTGCGAGAGTTCCTACAAGAGAACTGGGACATTTTCGCCTGGCACCCTTCAGACATGCCAGGAATCCCACGCAGGCTGGCCGAGCACAGCTTAAATATCCAAACAGGATTCAAACCTGTCAAACAGGCTCTTCGGCGTTTTTCCGAACCTAAGAGACATGCCATGGGAGAGGAGCTAGCAAAGCTATTGGAGGCCGGATTCATCAGAGATATAAAACATCCGGACTGGCTAGCAAACCTGGTGATGGTACCAAAGAAGGACAAATCCTGGCGCCTGTGTGTTGATTTTAAAGACCTTAACAAGGCTTTCCCAAAGGATCCCTTCCCCCTCCCCCGCATCGATCAAACTATCGACGCTACCGCAGGACACGATTCGTTGTGTTTCCTCGACACATATTCTGGCTACCATCAAATCAAGATGGCAGAACCAGACCAAGACGCAACGACATTTATCACACCATACGGCCCATTCTGCTTCAACACGATGCCCTTCGGGCTCAAAAACGCCGGCGCAACATATCAGCGCATGATTCAGACATGTTTGGCAAACCAGATCGGCAAAACAGTGGAGGCATATGTAGATGATGTGGTCGTCAAAACAAGACATGTAGAATCTCTAGTAGACAACTTGAGGCTCACATTTGATAACCTCCAAACATACGACATCAAGCTCAACCCGGAAAAATGCGTTTTCGGCGTTCCAGCCGGAAAGCTCTTGGGCTTCATTGTATCCGGTAGAGGAATTGAAGCAAATCCAGCCAAGATCCGAGCTCTGTCGCAACTGGATATCCCAAAGGACCTCAAACAAATACAAAAGTTAACCGGATGCGTGGCGGCTCTAAGCCGCTTTATCTCCCGCTTGGGAGAAAAGGCCCTACCCCTTTACCGCCTCCTTCGGCGCACCGAACACTTCGAATGGACGGATGCAGCCACGGCCAGACTCGACGAAATAAAAGCCATACTGGCAACAAACCCAGTCCTGGCCGCGCCAAACATTGGCGAACCAATGCTATTATACATTGCGGCAACACATCAGGTTGTAAGCGCAGCTCGTCGTCGAACGAGAAGCGGACGGACACAAATTCCCCCTTCAAAAGCCGGTCTATTATGTGTCCACTGTCCTCACTCCCTGCAAATCATGGTACCCGCATTATCAAAAGATTGCGTACTTGGTATTCATGGCATCCCGGAAGCTACGACACTACTTTCAAGAATGTTCAATAATAGTAGCCTCAGAAGTACCACTTAACGATATTATAAACAACCGTGACGCAACGGGCCGAATTGCAAAATGGGCCATTGAGCTCCTCCCATTCGACATAACTTATAAGCCACGGCGAGCCATCAAGTCGCAAGTCTTGGCCGACTTCGTCGCAGAATGGACGGAGGCCAAACTCCCTAAAGAGTACGGCACATATTCAAATTGGATCATGCATTTCGACGGCTCCAAGATGTTGGCCGGACTGGGGGCTGGCGTCGTTTTGACATCCCCCATAGGAGACACAGTTCAAAACGTACTCCAGATTATGTACACGGACTCCAACAATGCAGCCGAATATGAGGCCCTTTTACATGGTCTCCGGATGGCAGTATCCATGGGCATTCAACGCCTAGACGTGCGCGGGGACTCGAACCTCGCAATATCCCAAATAAATGGAGACTTCGATGCCAAGGATCCAAAAATGGCAGCTTACCGCAACGCCGTCCTAAAAATGTCAGCTCGGTTCAAAGGGCTTGAATTCCACCATGTAGCCTGGGAAAATAATCAGGCGGCAGATGTCCTGGCACGCATTGGCGCAAAACGCGATGTAGTCCCCCCCAACATCTTCTTGGAAAGGCTGTTCAAGCCATCCGTAGTATGGGAAGGGGAGCCAAACAATAACAGCCCGGACCCAACCGCACTTCCCGACACCGAACATTCCGACACAATCGGAGGCTCTGCCAATGAAATATCACCTTCAGCCCACGTAATAATGGCCGTTATCGCCCCGTGGACGGAACCATTCCTCGTCTACCTTACTAGGCAGGAACTCCCTGAGGACCAAAATGAGGCACGCTACATAGTGCGGCGATCCAAAGCTTACAAAGTCCACGAGGGAGAGCTTTATAAGAAAAGCACCACCGGAGTCCTTCAAAGGTGCATCTCCGAAGAGGAAGGGCGGAACCTCCTGGCTGAAATTCATGCCGGACTCGGCGGTCATCACGTGGCAGCTCGGTCCCTTGTAAGCAAGGCCTTCCGCAGAGGCTTTTATTGGCTGACGGCCCGGGCAGACACCCAGGACTTAGTCCAACGATGCACCGGTTGCCAGCTCTTTGCAAACCAAAGCCATATGCCACCCACCGCCCTCCAAACTATCCCCATCACTTGGCCCTTCGCGGTCTGGGGGCTTGACATGGTTGGACCCCTTAAAGGCGGAACCCACAAGCAAAAATACTTACTAGTCATGGTGGATAAGTTCACCAAATGGATAGAAGCCAAGCCTGTTAAGACGGCCGAATCCGGACCGGTGATAGACTTTATATCCGGGGTTGTACACCGTTACGGCGTCCCCCACAGCATCATCACGGATAACGGCACGAACTTTACGGCCGATGAGGTAAAACTCTGGTGCAAAAACATGGGCATCAAGCTCGATTATGCTTCCGTCTATCACCCACAAACTAACGGCCTGGTCGAACGTGCAAATGGTCTTATCATGAGCGGCATCAAACCCAGATTAGTGCGGTCCCTCAAGGAATCTAACACGCACTGGGTAGAGGAGCTCGACTCCGTACTCTGGGGGCTGCGGACCACGCCGAATCGCACCACTGGATACACACCATTCTTTATGGTGTATGGTGCAGAGGCAGTTTTGCCTTGTGACATAATTCATGACTCACCTTGAGTGCGCATGTACGAAGAAAGTGAAGCCGAGCTCGATCGGCAGGACAGCTTGGACGCATTGGAGGAGGAGCGTGACATGGCAAAATCCCGTTCCGCATTCTATGAACAGCAGGCTCGAAGATACCAAAGCAGAGAAGTACGGGCCAAAAATTACAACGTTGGCGAATTAGTTCTATGACTACCGGACAAGAAAAAGGACAAACTCAAGCCCAAGTGGGAAGGTCCCTTCATAATTGACCAAGTCCTGAGTAGTGGAGCGTACCGCCTGCGGGATGCATCGGATAACCGACTCGAGCCGAACCCATGGAACGCAGCCCGTCTCCGAAGATTCTATGCCTAGCGCCGGACTCTGTGTTCGTCTCCTTCCTCTGTCCATTTTTTATATACTTTCTGTCTTAGATTCCTCTTCTTCTTCTTCTTCTTCTTCTATCTCTCTCTCTCTCTCTCTCTCTCTCTCTCTGATAGCCTTTAAAGGCTCATAAAGTGACGCGCTATCCGCACTCATTAAACCTGGGGGCTTCTTTAAACAGAAGCTTATTTATACGGGCTTCATGCCCAACACATGTGTCACACTTCCGCATGTACCTTTTATTCACCATTATATGCATCGATATGACTTAAGTTTTGGCCAAGCTGGGTTGCCTAGCTCCTGTGCTTACCCCTACGTTCCCGATTGTTCGGCTAGGTGATAAAGGGAGCACCTCTGCGATTGTTACTGCCGGGTCAGCCGGACATGTACCTCAGACTGGGTGAAGCCGAAAGCTAGTGTTCTTAAGGGAATATTCGGTCGGTGAACTAAAGATGATCTTTTTTTATTTTATTTATCTATACGTCCCCAGATGTTTTTTCTACGTTTCTTTTCGCAGCATGGACATGCACCTTAGGGCATGCCTCCCAGGGAAAGGAACCCCTAACGGAACTATTCTCCCTGGAAGATGTTTCTTACTAACCATGTAATATAACATAACTAGTCGGGCACTTGTCTGTTCACACACTAATGACCCCTACGCCTGGTCTCCATGCATTCCCCGGTTCCTATATAACCGCATGGGAATTCGGACACACTCCGGACCGTCAGGTCCCGAGGCTGAAGCGAAAAGGTCGGCCATGACAAATGATCTACAATCTGGCTAGAAGGCATTATAAATGTCAATTAAATTACATAGTCATTTTGACTGATTGTATTCCTCTTCAATACCATCTAACAGGCTGTCTAATTTACAGTCCTGCTGGGAATACTTTGCGGCCAACTCTACTTGGCCGTATACTAAGCTTATAGGGATCTCCTTCCCATCGGGCCCTACAGGACCGACCTCGGCCATGTGGTTGGGGTAGCCTTTGTGTACCGCGTCTTCACCATGGCCCAGGCCTCCCTAGCGCCTTGACGGCAGGCCGATATGTTCCACAATCGGAAGCGCCGCCGTGCTCCCTTTAGCTTCTCCGCAAGCTCTCCAAGACCTTCAGGCATGGAGACGGATGGCCACAGGGCCTGGGCGACGCCTTGCATCGCCTACCGAACTCGATCGAGCAGTTGCGAGAGCTTGGGAAGAAGGTCACCCGTAGAACCGGGCATCTCCTCTGCAGGACGACCTGTTAGCACACCTACAGACATTGCTCTGTTAGTCAACTTCCCCGACGAACTTTCTTTCAAAGGTTTGTTCAAGCACTTACTAAATATGCTACGCCGAAGCCACTGATTCTCCGTCACGGAGTCTGACAGCTGGGCACGAACATCTTTCAGCTCGACGCCCAGCTTGGTGTTGGCATCTTGGAGATCGTTCTTCTCCCGCCTCACCTTTGTCAGCACCTTCTCACCAGCCTTTAGCTAGCGTAGGAGGTGTTGCCTTTCCAGATTCAATCCGGCGCCATCTGCAAAATCATTTGTCAGATTCGCACCCATGCCGTGCTTCGCAAAATACTTACCTTTCGAAGTGTATATTACCAGAGGGGGTCTCCTTGGGCTCCCCTGCTGCGGCTAGTGCGGCCTCAAGTTGGGCTTTGCACTCTTCCAGCTCCTTGGACAGTAGGGAATTCTTTTCTGTAAGAACCTGCATAACAAATGATCCTTAAATCAGTTATTCTAACTGTTTCAAGTCTCAGGGGCTACTGATATATATATATATATATAATTACCAAAATTTTCTTACCCGTATGTCTTTTACATATTGCTCCGTGGCCCTAGCTAGACCATTTTGAGCGGCACGGAGGTACGCATCTCCCGAGTTGAAGGCATCTAACGCCCCTTGGGAGAAACAAGCGTCGCGAAGAATTGTCCGGCGACGCCTGTGGTTCATGGCACTCTCCACCTCAGAGTTGGTGGCAGACAACCCGTCCACGTCCTCCGTTGGAGGAGCGTCTGGCGCGCGCCTTGCGTTCGCCTCCGCCTCTGGACCAGTCTTTGGAGCCTGGCTGGTGGAGGCGCGATTGGCAGCCTCTCCGGATATAATCCGGCGAGGTCTCTTTGTCCCGAAGAGAGCACGAGTGTCAATGTGCCTCGAAGGTATAACACCTGGGATAAGGGGGGGCGCCATACCTTTGCGCTGATGCCTCGGTCCGGATTGCACTTATTTTCTGCCCACGGGGCCCTGGGGCCCCTCGTTGGCTTGTCGCCGTAGGTTCGGCCTTGCGCTTCAAAAACCTCCCCTGCAAAGTTCGGTTGTAATCAGGAAACTGAAAACACAAGAGAGCGGACACCTATTCGGGGTACTGGGACTTCGATCTCAGTTACCTGGGAGGCCGGGATTAGCCCTGGGTAATCGGCTGTAATGGCCACCAAGGCATTGTCCTTGCTCAATTGATGGAACACTCCATAAATCAGCTCCACAGATATGTCCGGATCCTCTTGAGAGGCCGGGTCGAGGGACCGTCCTGGGTCCTCGGGTTGTGGAGGAGGGCTGCTTATTTCCTTAACAGCCCGGCGTAGTTCCTGCGTTGAAGTCGTCAGACTGAATATTTAACAATGGGAATACAAAACAGATGGGCAAGTAAATGTGACCGCTTACCCAGCTTGGGGGATTGTGCATAGAGAATCCACCCCGTGGGTTGACACGGAGAAATTCCTCCTCTTCTCCCTTATACAAAGTGGACAAGATCTTTAGTAGAGCGGCAACTGAATCCGCCCCTTATGGCCATTTCGGGTGGCGTCGTCCTCCCCGTTTAAGTCCCACATGGGGTGGCTTCTATACTGAAGCGGCTGCACCCCCCGCATGATGCATTCGGCCATAACCCCGATCATGGTTAGTCCGGAATGGGCTAACAATCTTATTCGGCCCATCAGGTAAATGATGTCCCTGTCACTTTCCCTTTGAGGGCTCCGTGGACGCCAGCTTAGGCGCTTCTTTAAGGGAGCACTGTCGAATTCAGGGAGGCCGATCCGAACAGGATCCGGCAGCGGGATGTCTTCTATATAATACCATTCTGAGGGCTAGTCTTCGGACGCCTTCTTTGGGGTTCCGGACAGATATCCGGTCCCGGCGATGCGCCACACTTTGGCTCCGCCCACTTGATACATTGACCCCTCCTTAGAGCGGGGCACAAGGCAGAATAACCTTTTCCATAGCCCGAAATGAGCCTCGACGCCTAAAAACAGCTCGCAGAGGGCTACGAAGCCCGCGATATGCAATACTGAGGCAGGCGTGAGATTGTGTAGCTGGAGGCCGTAGAACTCCAGCAGCCCCCAGAGAAATGGATGGATTGGAAACCCGATCCCCCTTGTTAAATAAGGGACGAGGCAAACCCACTCTCCTTTCGAGGGATTAGGGGCACTCTCCGCTTGCTCTCCGCCATTATAGATGGTAAGGCCGGCTTGAACCGGGACCATATAGGCCGGGGGGAGAAATCCCTTGGTCTGGAGCGTCACTAGCTCGCTATGCGGGATGAAGCATCTCTCCCAATATCCAGGCTGAGGGCTGGAAGGGCGAGAGGAGGAGTTGCAACGGCTGGCCATGGTGGAATGGACCTTTGTCGGATGCGCTCTGATGAACACTCGCGACGGGAGGAAGATGTGGTTTGGATCTAAATCCCCGTCCCCTTAAATAGGTCAGCTCATTTACGCGGCTAGGGGTGTGAATGTAAAAACACTCAGACTTTTCATATTCGTTTGACATGTGGGAGGCGGCCATTATTGGGCGTAGAAGCCAAGCAGCGCAACATCTACAAGAAACCGGACTTTATTCAACAGGTACACGGAATTTGGAGGAGAACCCGCCTTGCAATGCCGAAGACAATCTACGCGCCGGACTCATCGTCATTGAAGCCTGGTTCGGGGGCTACTGAGGGAGTCCTGGATTAGGGGGTGTTCGGATAGCCGGACTATACCTCCAGCCGGACTCCTGGACTATGAAGATACAAGATTGAAGACTTCGTCCCGTGTCCGGAAGGGACTTTCCTTGGCATGGAAGGCAAGCTTGGCGATACGGATATGTAGATCTCCTACCATTGTAACCGACTTTGTGTAACCCTAACCCTCTCCGGTGTCTATATAAACCGGAGGGTTTTAGTCCGTAGGACAACATACACAACAACAATCATACCATAGGCTAGCTTCTAGGGTTTAGCCTCTCCGATCTCATGGTAGATCTACTCTTGTACTACCCATATCATCAATATTAATCAATCAGGACATAGGGTTTTACCTCCATCGAGAGGGCCCGAACCTGGGTAAAACTTCGTGTCCCTTGCCTCCTGTTACCATCCGGCCTAGACGCACAGTTCGGGACCCCCTACCCGAGATCCGCCGGTTTTGACACCGACAATTACCTTCTGTGCGGCTGTTTATCAATTCTGAGAGATGGCAAGTCGTCGGCTTCTGCCCCCGTGCCGCTAGTGCTGGGGTGTTCAGGGATAAACCCGAGTGCTCTTTTTCTCATGTTTGGGTCCTTCGAGGGAGGCGCTCAGCCCAACGAACAAGGCAATCGGACTATAATGCGTGAACACTCTCACTTAGCCATAGAATTCTATAATTTTAAATTTCGGCGAAGCCCCTGGTATTCGGAAGACCGAGTTCGGGGCGCTATCCACGCCTTGGCCGGACAGAGCCGGCTCCTCGCTCTAAGCGGCATAATTCTTTAGGGACTCAAAAAACCTCTCGAACAGCGACCAACTCTTGCTTCATCATGACAGTCAGTTTTAGCTTTCTCCACTGAGGTGCTCGACCCAGCTCAACTGGGGCACAATCGCAGTGGTTCTCCTAGTGCTACCTTAGCCGATATAGCGGAACGTAAGGCACCAAAACATAGGAGCCGAGCAAACCCAACTATTGACCCAAGACATGATTCGGAGCCGATGCATATAATGCTATAAGTTCGGGGTGCCGCACTTGTTAAAGTGTTCGGACTTCTCACACCATATGGAGGGGTACTAAAGCCCATGGCGTATTTGGTCGTACCAAAGTGTACGGGTGCAACATGTTGTTAAGGAACATATATTTTAAAAAAAGAGTAATGCAAAAATAGACAAAAGCTATCCATTGTTTATTAAAGAGGGCTGTGATCAAAGCAGAACGATACAAATAATGCGATAAGCAAAAGGTTGGACTATTTAACATGTCCGTTCCAGGGGCAAGCTGTGGAATAATATGCGAAACAGGTATACTTCTCGTGATAGAGACCACCTGGGAGTTCCGTAATGCGGCGTGGCTTGTCTGCTTCCCTGGTTCTTGCATCATTTGTGCGACAATTGAACTGCCGAACAGGCCTTCCGAAGAGTGGAGTCCTGAAAGTAAGAGAAAATTAAAAAATCGGTAGCCCCTGGTGCGGTTTAAGCCGTGTTTCGGGCGTGCCGTGATGGTGCCCCTCCCCCTGTACCGATGGTATTTCTAGAGCGTAGTTATGTACGCGAATACTGGTATCGCATTTTTGCGAGGGCTGGGGTTGGGGCCGCATTGCTACGCCTGCTCGGATCGTGCCAGGCGGTCTTGTTGTAGGTTACTCCGGGCGCGCTTGACGGTGTCCGGTCGTTTAATGGCCAGACTGGAGAACTGCCTGGAGAGGCTGCTTTGTACTTCTGCTGCAAGGGCCGCCGTGTGCTCCTCCGTTCGGAGGGAGTGTTCGGTGTTTCCATTGACCGTAATTACTCCTCAAGGGTCTGGCATCTTGATCTTAAGGTATGCGTAGTGCGGTACCGCATTGAACTTGGCGAATGCGGTTCGCCCGAGCAGTGCATGATAGCCACTGTGGAATGGGACTATGTCGAAGATTAACTCCTCGCTTCGGAAATTATCCGGAGATCTGAAGACCACTACAAGTGTGACTGAGCTTGTACAGTTGGCTTCTACACCTGGTATTACGCCTTTAAAGGTTGTTTTGGTGGGCTTAATCCTCGAGGGATCTATGCCCATTTTCCGCACTGTATCTTGGTAAAGCAGGTTCAGGCTACTGCCGCCGTCCATTAGGACTCTAGTGAGATGAAATCCGTCAATAATTGGGTCTAGAACCAATGCGGCGAATCCGCCATGACGGATGCTAGTGGGATGGTCCCTTCGATCAAAGGTGATCGGGCAGGAGGACCATGGGTTGAACTCTGGGGCGACTGGCTCTACCGCGTATACATCCCTTAATGCGCGCTTCCGCTCCCTTTTGGGGATGTGGGTTGCGTATATCATGTTCACCGTCCACACTTGTGGGGAGAAACCCTTCTGTCCACTGTTGTTCGGCGGCCGGGGCTCCTCGTCGTCATCGCTATGCAGCCCCTTGTCCTCATTTTCTGCATTTAACTTGCCTGCCTGCTTGAACACCCAACAATCCCTGTTGGTGTGATTGGCCTGCTTTTCAGGGGTGCCATGTATCTGGCACAAGCGGTCGAGTATACGGTCCAAACTGGACGGGCCGCTAGGATTCCTTTTGAATGGCTTTTTCCGTTGACCGAATTTAGAGCCTATGAATCCGGCATTAACTACAGTATCCTCGGCATTGTCGCCGTTAATGCGGCGCTTCTGCTTATTGCGACGCGACCTGCCACTACTGTCCCTGGTATCCGAATTGCCAGGGTTCTTGGTCATATTGTTGCTACGAGCAAGCCAGTTGTCTTCTCCCGCGCAAAAGCGGGTCATGAGTGTCGTGAGTGCTGCCATAGACTTCGGCTTTTCCTGTCCAAGGTGCCAGGCAAGCCACTCGTCATGGATATTGTGCTTGAAGGCTGCTAGGGCCTCAGCGTCCGGACAGTCGACTATTTGATTTTTCTTTGTTAGGAACCGTGTCCAGAATTGCCTGGCCGATTCCTCTGGCTGCTGAATTACGTGACTTCAGTCATCGGCGTCTGGGGGTCGCATATAAGTGCCCTGGAAATTGTCGAGGAATGCGGCTTCCAGGTCCTCCCAACAACTAATTGATCTTGTTGGCAAGCTGTTAAGCCAATGCCGAGCTGGTCCTTTAAGCTTGAGTGGGAGGTATTTGATGGCATGGAAATCATCGCCGCGGGCCATGTGGATATGAAGGAGATAATCCTCGATCCATACCGCAGGATCTGTTGTGCCATCATATGATTCGATGTTTACGGGTTTGAAACCCTCGGGGATTTGATGATCCATTATTTCGTCTGTGAAGCATAGTGGGTGTGCGGTGCCTCTGTACTGGGCTATATCACGACGTAGCTCCAATGAGCTTTGTCTACTGTGTTCGGCCCTGCTGAATTTGTGGCCGGCGTGACGGTTACCGTCTCGAGCCGTGGGGCTCCCACGCGATCCGTAGATCGATCTTGTTTGCCTTGACTTGTCCTCCAACATATCTCGTAAGTCCGGCACATATTCCTGTGCCTTGGTACGGGGTGCGGCTTGAGTGGAGGGCCGAGAGGCCTCTCTGTCGCGGCCACGAGGTGGCCGGTCGGCCGCATCAAGTGCTTCCTCCTCTAATCGGGGTAGCAACCTGTGCTTTGGGTAGCTCTTGGAGGGGCGTTCGAGTTTATGCTCTTCGGCCACAAGGACTTCAGTCCATCTGTCGACTAGCAAATCTTGATCAGCTCTAAGCTGTTGCTGTTTTTTCTTGAGGCTTCTTGCCGTGGCCATAAGCCTGTGTTGAAAACGCTCTTGCTCGACGGGATCCTCTGGCACGACGAATTTGTCGTCGTCGAGGCTTGCGTCGTCATCGGAGGGAAGCATATAATTATCGTCCTCGACCTCTTTGTCTGCCGCTCTCTCATGAGGGATGGTTTCTCCATCCTCCTGTGCTAAATCTTGCGGGAGGGGGTTTTCTTTGGCACTCTCTGGAGTATTATTATCTCCCGTGCTGGAATCACCGTATTTGTTTTGGCGGGATTTTGAGCAGCGCCGCTGACGCCGGCGCTTAGGCTGTTTCTTGGAGGGGTCATCCTCCGCTGTTCCATCACCATCTCCTTCTTTTGGGGTGTCCACCATGTATATGTCATATGACGAGGTGGCTTTCCAGGGCCTGATAGGCGCTGGTTCTTCATCGTCTCCTTCATCAGCGTCCATACCGTCGATGTCTTCGGAGTCGAAGTCGAGCATGTCGGTTAAGTCATCGACAGTGGCTACAAAGTGGGTGGTGGGTGGGCTTTGAATTTCTTCATCATCCGAATCCCAACCTTGCTGACTATAGTCCGGCCAGGGCTCTCCTGATAAAGAGAGAGACTTCAGTGTCTTCAGAATATCGTCGAAAGGCGAGTGCTGAAAGATATCCGCGGCAGTAAACTCCATGATCGGCGCCCAATCGGATTCGATCGGCAGGGGTGCGGAGGGTTCGGAGTCCGGAGAGGAGTCCGGCTCCTTGGAGTCACAAGTCTCGCAGAGTGCGGGGCTGGTGTTCGGCTCGATCGCCGTAGGGATCGCAGCCCCCGAGGCGGCGTCCAACCACCCATCCTCGATCTACGCAGTTGGATCCGAATTAAGGGTCGAAGTCGATGCGGGTGCGGCCTCTAGGGCACTGTTCGGCGGCAGAGTTAGATCATGCTCGTCGTGACAGTGAGGCGCGCTCGGCAGTGGCTCGAATCCGTCGAAGATCAAGTCCCCACGGATGTCAGCCGTGTAGTTTAAGCTTCCAAATCTGACCTGACGGCCAGGGGCATAGCTTTCGATCTGCTCCAGATGGCCAAGTGAATTGGCCCGCAGTGCGGAGTCACCGAAGATGAAGATCTGTCCGGGGAGGAAGGTCTCACCCTGGACTGCATCGCCATTGATGATCGTAGGAGCCATCAAGCCTGATGGCGATACACAGAGGAACTCTCAATGAAAGCACCAATGTCGGTGTCAAAACCGGCAGATCTCGGGTAGGGGGTCCCGAACTGTGCGTCTAGGCCGGATGGTAACAGGAGGCAAGGGACACGAATTTTTACCCAGGTTCGGGCCCTCTCGACGGAGGTAAAACCCTACGTCCTGCTTGATTAATATTGATGATATGGATAGTACAAGAGTAGATCTACCACGAGATCGGAGAGGCTAAACCCTAGAAGCTAGCCTATGGTATGATTGTTGTTGGGTATGTTGTCCTACGGACTAAAACACTCCGGTTTATATAGACACCGGAGAGGGTTAGGGTTACACAAAGTCGGTTACAATGGTAGGAGATCTACATATCCGTATCGCCAAGCTTGCCTTCCACTCCAAGGAAAGCCCCTTCCGGACGCGGAACGAAGTCTTCAATCTTGTATCTTCATAGTCCAGGAGTCCGGCTGAAGGTATAGTCCGGCTATCCGAACACCCCCTAATCCAGGACCCCCTCAACTGGAAAGGACCAAACTACCCTGATGCATATACACATACTACCAAATTTCAATTAACACTTAAGTGGACGAGAGCGCACCGTCCGCAGAGAATACCGCGTGCCTTGCTTCACGAATCTCCTCGATGCAGAGTGTCACAGATTTCCTAGACGTCGCATGCTGCCGATCTTCTCAACCTTCCATGCCGTCGATCTTCCCGACGTCCCGTCTCCGTTGCCGCTGATCTCGCCAACGCCGCGTGCATGGATTATGGAATCTAGAATCTGGATATTATGTTGAGCCTTACCTTGCTTTGTTCAAAAATCTATAGCAATTGATCTCTTATTGCACGGCTCACGTATGGAATCTGCGGAAACTGCAATCGTGATCCCTAACCTCCCCCTACACGGTATGCATCCTTCAACTCTCTCCAACGTCTGTGTGTTAGCGTCCAAAAGGAACTCCTGCCGTACAAACAACTCCTCCACGCCCGCGTGCCCATCTCCGTCAGCCTCCTCCCGTCCTGCTGAGACGCGCCCTCCCGTCTCCTCATCCCACTCCAGCGGCCAGGTGACGGGGATGGTGGCATGAGCGCCGAGCAGGTGGGCGAGCTGAGCAGCTATGGCGCATGAGCAGACGGGGGGAGCAGCAAGCAACCGAGTGGCGTTGGCGGGTTGCATTAAAAGCCGCTCTTAATCACGACCAGAAACTATGCGGCTTATTCTCCTCCATCGAACGAGAAAACCAGACGCATAAACATATACAGATATCAGTACGTGTACATAGCCTCAGGGGCAGTTTGTTCTTTGTCCGGTGATATAAATGAGAAAAAAAGATGGAAATCAATAAAAAGAGCAAAATGGCATGGTAATCAAGGAGTCAACGAGCTGAGTGGCAATTGTGCGAAGCCAAACATGAAAATTGCAATTTTAAGAAGCCATATATTGAAAGTGGCAAATATCCAAATTTCTCCACGCAATGCCTGTCTCTCTCATGGACTTGGAGCCCCCAGCCCCTACGTCGTCAGCCGAGCAAAAAATCTTAAGGGCCAGTCTTAGCCCAAAGTAACATATTGGTCCAGTCTAGGTGCTTGTACGCTTCTCTTTGTATATAACACTAGTCAAAAAAACTATGTGTATATAACACTAGTAAAAAAACTACGTGTATGTATATATAATAAAAAGACTAAAAAATACTAGTAACATATTGATCCAATCTACAATTAATTATAGACAACTGCAAACATGGCATCTCGTGTTTTGATGTGGCTGAGGAAAAAAGAAGCTTGACAGCCCTTGATTTTTCATTGAGAAAGCATACCACAACGAAGGCACAACAAACAGTTATATGGCAAATCAGCGCCTGTCGACGGCATGCTAAAATCAAAGATTGTGTCATGAGTGATGAAAATACCCGTTTTTTTTCATGGCACAACAAATTGTAATCATAGGAAAAACAAGATAAGGATGTTTTTGAAAGATGGGATTGAGTTTTATGACGACCAAGACAAGTTGTCCATTGCCACAGATTTCTTCACAAGCATTTTCGGCACAACTTCTATTTCTCTCCCAACGATGATGTTTCACAAGTTTATGAGCTAGCTGACCTGAGCATGTTAATACAACCTTTCTCATAGGGAGAGATCATCTCTCTTATTGACAAGCTACCAAACAACAGAAGTCTGGGGCCTGATGGTTTCACAAATGAATTTTATAAGGCCTTTAAACACACAATGAAGGATGATTTGACGTGTTTTCTACAAGATTTCTATGATCATAAGGCTGATATTCGACGAATTAACACCGCCAACATCGTACTTCGGCCCAAGAAAGAAGCTTCGGTAAATATCAAGGATTTCAGACCAATACCGCTGGTACATAGCATTCCCAGGCTGACGACCAAGGCACTGGCTGTGCGCTTATAGAAAATGATCCCGATGCTGGTACACCCATTACAATCTAGATTTCTACCAGGAAGATGCATCATGGAGAACTTTGCTCTCGCAGCCGAATTGGTACAGCAGGCGATGAAGAGGAGAATGCCCATTATAGTGCTCAAGTTGGATTTCCAAAAAGCCTTTGATAAGTGGATTCTATCAGCAAGGGGTTTGGCCAACGATGGGTCAGGTGGATTCACACACTCTTATATTCCATCTCTTTCAGGGTTATAATTAATGGTAAAATGGGTAGTATGATTTTGTAAAAAAATGGACTTTGCCAAGGTGACGCCCTGTCCCCTTATCTTTTCATTTTTGTGGCCGACTTATTATAAAGACTCTGCATATATGAGTTTGAAAAGGAAATCTTAAGCACCCCCTTGCTGTGGATGGACCTTTCCCAATATTGAAATACGCCGGCGATACGCTTCTGCTAATCCAAGGAAATTATGAACAAACCCAGATCATTAAAATGATTTTACCTGCTTTCTCCAATTTCACCGGGCTACATATAAATTTCAGCAAGAGCACCTTCATCCCAATATGTATGGATGAAGCTACAGGTTTGAGAGTGGTTGAGATGTTCCAATGCTCCATTTCATCGTTCCCATGCACCTACTTGCGCCTACCTCTCTCCATGAAAAAGATCACACGACCTACTGATGCTAGTTATTCATAAGGTTGGCAAGAGGCTCTCTGGCTGGCTTGCCCCCTTCCTGTCCTGGGGTGGCCGCCTCACCCTAATCGACTTGGTTCTTGCTTCCATCCCAAACAACTTCATGGCATGCTTCATATGGCCTACTCAATCTCTTGAAAAGCTTGAAAGGATTCTTAGAGGTTTTCTCTGGTAAGGAAAGAGTTCTACGTCTGGTGGTCACTACACTACAAAAAAATACACTTCCGTGATGATACGTGTTTGTCACAGTAGGGCACGTTTTCTGTCACGCATGTACATCCATGACGATTTTATGACAGAATCAAGATAGTCATACATGTGCTGTCGTAGAAGTGTTCCATAACGTTACCAAAATTAACATCACAGAAGTGTCCACTTGCATGACGAAAAATCGCGCGTCACAGAAGTGCTTTCATCAAGGGTGACCGACACATGGCATCCACCATAACGGAACACCGTTAAGCTATCAGGTCCGGTTTTGGATCCGATAACCCGTTAATAGCCCGGACCAATGGCGATTTTCCACATGTAAAATCATCATTGGCTGGAGGAAACACGTGTCAGCTCCCCGTTAGCACAGGTATCACTCATCCAATGGGCAAGATGCGCTTATGAAATGTTGACACGTGGACCGGCCCAAAAGTGGCCCATAAAGTTTAAACGGGCCGGCCCAACTAAAGGCCCACAAGATTTTGCGGTCCATAATGGGCCGACCAGCTAAAGGCCCACGAGATTTTGTAAACCATAATGGCCCGGCCCAGCTAAAGGGCCATAAGATTTTGCGGGCCATAATGGGCCGGCCCAGCTAAAGGCCCGCGAGATTTTGCGACCATAATGGGTCGGCCCAGCTAAAGGCCCACAAGATTTTGCGGACCATAATGGGCCGGCCCTGCTAAAGGCCCACGAGATTTCCTCGACCATAATGGGCCGGCCCAGCTGAAGGCCCAAAAGATTTTGATGACACTAGTAGGCCGGCCCATTAACAGGCTGCCATGTTTTGGGCCAAATGCCGGCCCATATTTGATCCGATCCATTAACAGTCTGCCATGTTCCGGGCCTAATAAAGGCCCATATGAGATCTGGCCCATGAAAAGCCTACCATGTTCTAGGCCAAATTACGGCCCAGATCAGGTCCGGCCCTTTGAGAGGCTTTGGGATAAATTATGGCCCATATCAGATTCGACCCGTCAACTAGACGCTATGCTTTTGGTCCCACTTGATAAAGGCCCATTTAGTAATTTGGCCTGATATTAGTTTCTGCTTGTTAAAGGCCCGTTTAACATTTAGGCCTGTTAAAAGCCCGTCATATAGTCGGGCCTAACTATGGCCCCGTACGTTTGCATCCGACCTGCTCACAGACGATAATATGATTGGGCCAAATAAGGACCGAGACAATTTTGGCCTGTTATAAGCCCATGATTTGATTGGCACAATCATGGGCTGGGGTCTATTTCGGCCTGCTGCCGGCCCGTGAGCTGTTCGGCACTTTCCAGGACCAACCTACTTTTCAGCCTCCTAAAAGCCCATTGAGTTTTCTTGGGAAAATAGGGTCGGCAGTTTACTCGGCCTATTAAAGGCCCGAATCTACTAGTGGGCCAGTTTACATTTAGGCCTGTTAACGGACCAAGATGACGGGGCCCATGATGCGGATCATACATAGTGATTTGCATGACGGCCCGATTATGTATCGTAATTTTACGGTTTGGCCGGTTTACTGCAAAGATAGGATATATATACAGTAAAATAACTGCATCATCGTGAATAAGAAAAAAAACCTAGACTATAGAATAAAGAAATTACGGCATATTACATCCACTGGGCATCAAAGTTCGCCACTATGATAATAAAGCACAAGCAGACAGCAGATTACATACACTGGGCATGAAAGATCGCCACCAATGCAATTAAACACGCCGACAAAATAATATACAAAACCGACATCACTTCAATAGAGTTCAAGAAAGGTTAGCCCTGCTCGGGAGCTGCAGCGCAAGAAGGTGAGCAAGCTGATGAGACTGCACTTGTTTGCCACTTATATCCTCCTCACTCTGAAAGATAAACAAGCAGACAGATGACAGGTTTTGCACATATAAGTATCTGTGTTGACAATTCATCACATTTCTTACTGACGAATAAAGTGACACAATTTAAAATAGCATTAACACAATATGGTATTGTTCAGGTCAAGACATGACAGGAAATGACATTGTGAAGGAGTTGACAGCTTCACGACACCACTGGATTATAGATCAAGAACTCATAAGTATCAATGGTTAGTGTGCTGTCAATTTATCCCATTTCAGATTGGCAAAATAAGATCACTTGCTCTATATAGTTTAATTTACATGGTATGAAGAAGGAACTTGGTTGTACAACTGAAAACTTAAATTGAGAAGGACAAACTTTTGTTTATGAAGTACATAATAAAATTTAAACATGCAATTTGATGCAAACACAAAAAATAAACAGCTGTTGCAGTCATGCCTAACCAAATATACACAACAAAGTTTGAAGGCTTGAGAAGGACAAACTTACATTATTGGTAAAGGCAGGCTCTATAAAGCCCTTGTCCATGCTGATGGGGGGGGGGCAATTCAAGAAGTTTACCACATAATCTTCTTCATAAGCATTGCCTTAAAGAGTAAATATAGATGTGACAATATAAGAAAAAATGGAGAATATTTAAGATAACATGAAGAGTGATGCTACATAACCAAGGAGCTATAAATGTAAGTACAGCGATACAGGCAAAAGGTACAGCCAAGAGCAATCCAACCTTATGGTAAGAGTAAATATAGATCCTATGTGTAGAAAATGGAGCGCAAAGAAAAATAAGATGCAGAGTGATGGTACATGAACAACTACCTGTCAATATAAGTACACTGATAAAGGACAACCGGTACTTACAAGAACAATGCAGAGCTAAAAAAATTCATTGGCATTGGATATATTCTACACTAATGTAACCATTCATACAGATCAGATAATTTGGATCAACAATTGATAAGCAAGCTATCATGCATACTGCTGTCACATAATGAACCAGGTATGTATGCAAGTACAGTGATACAGGACAACAGGTACTAACAAGAGGAAAGTAGCGGGCAGCATATTTGTGATATCCTGTCGTTCTTTTCAAACTGGAATTCCTTTTCGAACAGATTTCCTGCAAAAAAGATCCGTAAGGTGCATGCGGAAAAGTAGAAGTTCAAATTGTCATGCGATAACATAGACAGTATATCATCCTCGGAACGAGACCAGTGCATAACAAGGTTTTTCCATTCAATTTCTTCTAAATTTAGCACATGAGACTTCACCAGAAATTCATTTATAGACTTGCCATCAAAGTGTGATTTCCTCAGATAACACTGATACTACTGCGATGCTTCCTTGAAAAGCGCAAGCAAGCTTTGCTCGTCATGACTATCCAGATTGACCCTCGCCTACTTACAACAATGTAATGTAAATCATTGATGTGTTCAATCAGCAGAAAACAGGAAAATAATCACCATGAATAATAGCACTTACACGTAAGTGGGACAGGAAGATGTGAAAATGGTGTTTGTCTTCACTATAATCTTCCCATGATGGGAATATATGCACGTAGTCCCTAACAACATTGAAAGCATTGTCTTTTAAACTGGGAATAACTGGAATGAGGTTCCAATCTGCAGGATTTGGCCGTCTCTGCAGTTGGGATAGGTCTTCGACCGGTGGACGTGCTGTACTTTCTGCTGGAGTGGGATTTTTCTGTGGTATGGCTAGTGCTATGGCAACTGAAATCGGCATACCTTTTGCTAGAGTGCAGGTCCTGTGTGGTGGGGCTAGTGGTGTGGCTAGTGAAGTATGGGTACAGTCTGTTGGAGTCGGTCCTACATTTTGTGTCACTGATTGTACAGCCAATATAAGTGGGGTGCTGTCTGATTTCTCCGGCACAACCACGTTTTTCAAGGACTTTGCTGGTGCTCCTTCAGGTTCGGCAATCACCTTCTTCCTTTTTAATGTCTGATGCACAAGAACAACATTTGAGTGGAAAAACATGGTATGATGATAGATGGAATATGTATTGATAATGGATGGGCATGGCATGTCGACATATATGATGTGTAAACTAAGTAGATGGTGGTGCAACAAAGTAGAAGAAATGCAAGACAACATATGCAAGATACGCGCAATCAATAAAACCTTGCCAAATTAGAATAGGCACCTTGATGGGTGAACAGGACAGGCCATCTGCCTTTGACTCCTCGAGGTTAGAATAGTCATTAGGATCATATTCTGAACAAGAATCAACAGGTGGGGAGCGTATGAGTTTCATTGCATCCAGAATGGCACTCAATGCCTTGGTGCCAATTTTGTAAGTCATTGCAGTGTTTAGCTTCAAGAGTGGACCGCTGCTAGTGCGACACAAAGCAACTATCAGATCATAGTGTAGATATAACAAGAAAACCATAAGCGTCAGAGTAAAATCAGTAAGTGGAACTTGCTGGAATATATGTGCTAGTATTGCCGGTATGGCTAGAAAGGCTTCAGATACCAGCTCTCTTCAACTGAAGGTGCGGTACTGTTAATATTAGTGTAACTCTCAAAGGCGACACAGATCCTCGCATTTCCTTGCTATTCTTATAGGATTCAAGTGGGCAGGCCACTACAAATCCTATTCCCATGTTTACAAAATCCTACGAATCAAAGAGGCCCGAAGCGTTCAAAGTGTCCATCACAACCGACTGTATAGACCTCTACACTGCAAATGTCCCTGCTCATCTTCACTACAAGGAACATACTGTACTACTATCATACTCCCTCCGTTCCAAAATATAAGTCTTGGTAGAGATTTCCACTATGGATCACATACAGATGTATCCAGATACATTTTAGAGTGTAGATTCACTCATTTTGCTCCATATGTAGTCCATGGTGGAATCTATACAAAGACTTGTATTTAGGAATGGAGAGAGTACTTATTAAAGAAGAATGGAAGAGGAACATGCTAAAGAAGTGCAAGCAGATTTTGGATAATAAAATGTTCGTTGCGCAGTGCCCACACATGATGAACCAGAGCGCATTAAGAAAGCAACTCCCCGTTGTCTCTCTATATGTGGTGCACGTGCTTTTTCAAAAGTAAAATAGGATACTTAGCTAACCAATTAAATGTTATCTGTTTTAGTAATATCAGCATCATATCAGATTCGTACTTGAGCAACAAGTTTGGAATTATGAGTGGCACGTTGTTTAGCTTGATGGATTCAGGAGCAGTGCTAAGCAGGTACGATGATGGTACTGAATATAAAGGCATGTCTGCATGCAATTCGCGTGACTTTTGTCATTTGGGTCAGTCGACCATTTCAGGTGGTTGGATGAAGATCCTATGTCTCCTAACCCTTCTTCTTCCTCGTCTCTGATTCTTCCCCTACAGAACACCGCACGGGCCGCCGGTCGGACCACCGGCCCCCACCGCCTGTGTTCCTCCGCCACCCCACCCTCGTCGAGTTTTCTTTGTTCGGCGAGGCCCCACCACCGCCCCCCACGACCACCGTCCCCACCCAAGCCCCTTCGTTCGCACCGGCGAACTCCGGCGAGCTCTGAAAAATCGACTGACCCAATTTTGAAATTTAGTGTACTATGATTTAACTAGTGTGGAATATAAAAGGGGAAAACCATAAGCATTGGGAGTATAGTGTTGAGCGTGCCATGGCGGATCTGAAGGTGCAAACCGGACAAAGGCAACTTCGCAACCAATGTTTGCTTTCAACTAGAAAGTAAGTGATGGACAAGAAATCAGGGTAAAGTAGTGGAAATCTATTTTCTTGCTGTGATAAATAAGTTGAGAAGATATGAAAGAGTACCGCCTCTGGTGCGGCACCATGTATGCATCTGCTGAGAACTTGACGGTGCTGCAGCAGTGATGGGTGTCGGCGGCGTGGAAGCAGATCTAGGAGGGTAGACGGTGGCGGCGGGGTGCGGTGGACGAGACGGTCGTAGGAGCGGCGCCGACAAGGTGGACGACGGCGGGGATGAAGTGAGAGGACGGGATGCAAGGATCCTGGTCCAAAGCCGTGGATGTGAGAGGTCGATCTCTTGTAATGGACGGCGGCGTCGGGGTATCAGCTCCGGCATGGTGGAGGAGGACGACGGTGGATGGGGTGGCGGACGGAGGAGGCTGGGGTGGAGATGGTCTGTCGTGGTGGGCGCACGACAGATGCCAAGGGATGGCTAAAGAGAGGAGGAGGCTCGAGGGCGCTGGTGGACTCCAGAGGCGGGGTTGGCATGAGCGGGCGCGGGACGCCGGACATACCCAGGTTCAGGGCTCTCCGAAGAGATAATACCCCTATTCCTGCCGAGTGTGGTTGGATGATCGATTGTACAATGTTGCTTCGGGAGCTGTATGGAGGAGGAAGGAAGCTGGCAAGGCTTGGGCTGCTCCTTCTCTCCGGTGTTGCTGTTTTGTGGCTAGTCCTATGCTTACTTTCTTTTCTCTCGTATGTGTTTTCTGCTTGCCCTCTCTCTTTCCCCCCGTATGATCGCGGGCTCCCGGGGGTTTTATAGTATAATCCCCCGGGGGTACAATGGTAATGTTACAAGTCGGTGGGTCTGTATTGTCGGTGTCTGGGGACGCCGGCTGGGTCCCGCTGAGGACTTGTGGTTCGCCGGGTTCCCCTAGGTGCGGGCCCCGCATGCCTAGGGGGGCTGTGCGCCGTCTTGTCGATCGTCAGGACATGGCCGAGTCGAGTCACATATAGTGCTCTCCATCAGGTTGCCACTTCCTGTCGTCAGCGGTGAAGGCGGGGGCACTGTAGCCACGCCGGCCCTGGTTAGCGGGTAGGTGAGGGGCACTGTTTCCACGTTCCTGCTGACCAGAGGTATGGGCAGGGCACTGTTGCCTCGGTCATCGTTGATTGAAGTCTTGTCCCCGTCATACGGCCTGGATGGGACGGGAGTTCACCCGCGGCTGGATTGTGTAGCACGCCACGGGTGGCGCTGGCTTGTTGAGGAGGCTTTGGTCGTGCCGGGTTCGGCTGTCTTGCGCTACTTGTTGGGGCCTAGTCGACGTGTCTTTCCGGGTTGGCTAGTCAGGCCGGATTGCGGGGCTTGGCTAGGTCGAGCGACCCGGCCAAGCGCGTGCCGGTATTGAGGGGCGGTGCCAACCCCGTTGTTTTTTGAAGAGGATCCGGGTTCCGTTGCCTGCCCGGGGTCCATCCCCCCGACAGTAGTCCCCGAAGCTGTGAAGGTCTGCCATCTTTGGATGAGTGGGCCTTCGCAGTTTCCCCGTTAAGCAAGGTGGATTCTACGAGCGCCGGGTCCGGCAACACCCACTGTGTGCCGGTTTTCTCGAAAACCGGATCGTGGCATCCCGGCCGTGGCGGGAACCGAGAAGTCTGCCGAATCTTGGGCAATCCCTTAGGCTTTGCGCGGGCGCCACATGGTGCCCGAAAGTCGGAGGGGCCTGACAGGCCACGCGCGTGACAGGACCGGGCAACGGGCTGGGGCCCACCGCCGCGCGCCCTCGGCCCAAGGACGTGGATTTATTGCGCCGTCCAGGGGCCGGTTGCTCTTCCCCGGGTAGTTACTGTGCGTCTGCGTGCGCACTTATTGCGGGGAAGTGGAACGGGCGCGTGCAGACGATCCCACTTCCCCACGTTCAAACCGAGGGTTATAAATCGGGGGGCAGGGGGGCGGCGGACATTATTCTCGCTCGCGCCCTCCTATCCCTTTGCTCTCGCTCCGCTCTTTGCAACTGACGCACTGCGGCGCCCGCTGCTCCGAGCAGAACTCCTTCACCATCCATCTTCCTTCTTCTTCCTTTGATCATGTTGCTGCCATCGGGCTCCTGGATGGGTTTGAATGTCACCTCCGAGGACATCACCCAACTCCGGGCGACGCGGCGCCTGCCATGGGAGACGGACGTCGGCGTTCGCCTGCCGCGTGGCGATCAGAGGCCTCGGCTCGAGGGGCAGGAGCGCATGGTCTTCCTCACGCACTTTGACGCGGGTTCGGGCTGCCGGCGAGCACCTTCTTCCGCGCGTTCCTGGAGTTCTTCGGGCTCCAGTCACATCATCTTGGCGCCGGCTCCATCGTCCAGCTCTCCGGTTTTGTTACCCTCTGCGAGGGGTACCTGGGGGTCGAGCCTACGATCGACCTCTGGGCGTGCTTCTTCTCCATGAAGCAGTAGGGCCCGTTGGCTGGGGAGTTTGCCGATTGCGGCGCCGCCGTCATCTCGAAGCGGTCGGGGGTGGATTTCCTCAAGATCCCGCTAGAGGATTCTGCCAAGAAGTGGCAGAACTCCTTCTTCTACGTCTGCAACCTTGGCGTGGATCGCATCAACTTTCCGGCCTTTGCCATCGCACCGCCACGGGCGAGGACGAACTGGGGCTACTCGCCCAGGTGCCCATCGCAGGAGATCGTCAATCTCTGCGAGCGGGTGACGGTGATGAGGACGCAGGAGGGGCTCACCGGAACTGACCTCCTCGCCGCTTTTGTCATGCGCCGGGTCCTTCCGCATCAGGGGCGCTCCTGCCTCATCGGCGAAACGGCTGGCCTTCAAGACCCCAACCGCATGGGGTCGACGCGGCTGTCCGCGGAGCAGATCACGCACGGCGTGAATGACATCTCCAAGGCCAACCTTGGGGAGGACTGGCGGTTCGGCAAGGTGCTGTACAGCCAGTCGAACCCGGCGCCGCAGGTGAGTGTCTGGTCTTCTTACTTTGCTGACGTGCACCTTCTCATCCGTCCTGACATGACGCGTGGGGTACTTCTGAACGCGATTCGGCATCCTTACGCCCGGGCCCCGTTGCAGGTGGTGCTGGTGGCGCCAGAGGAGTCCGCGGCTCATGGCGGGGAGGAGGAGGCCGAGTCCGATGCCGGTGCTGAGCGTCGCGCGGGTAAGTCTCATATTTTTCTTCATGTGTCTTGAATTGCTGACCGCGGCACGGAATGGTCGGTGCTGACGCCAGTTGTCGGTGTAGTGGCTTTGGGAGGGGGAGGCGGCGACGCGGGCGGAGCCGGGTCCTCGCATGGGGCGGCGCCGAGCCGCCCTCATGGGAAAGGCAGTGTCACGCCGCGACCCCAGGCCCCGAAGCGCACGGCGGACCCGGCCGGGGCCGGGAGGCCGGCCAAGAGGAAGCGCGGCGGCGGGCACGGGAGGCCGACCCCGGTCCCAGTCTTGGCGGGGTAAGCTTCATCTCTCGTTTGTGCTCAGATTTTTTTCTTGAGCTAGTATTGTTTTTTTCTACTCATTCTATCTTCTTCTTCAGGTCGCCCATCGCGCTGGCGAGGGCGGCGGCGGAAGCTGCGGCCGCCGAAGGGGCCGCGTTCCGCAGGAGCCGGTCTAACCTCGCCGACCAGGCCGAGGTGGAGGGACGGGACGACTCGGACCTCGGCCTGGATCCGAACGACGCCGAAGCCTTGGCCTGGCCGGCTAGGAACCAGGCCGAGGCAGAGCTGGAGGCGGTGTCGGTCCGTGCTTGGACTGACGCCGCAGCGGCAGGGGCGCGAGCCGGCACGGAGCCGGCCTGGCGCGAGATGCCGGAGGGCATGGTGGTGTCGGTGATGGTCTTTGAGCCGTCGTCGGTGAGGGAGCGCGACCATGGAAGCAGGGCTGAGGTGGTGATCCCCGACCGAAAGGTCGTGAAGGTGGCGGATGACACCCCGCCGCGGGCCGACGTGGTCGAGCGAGCAGGCACTGATGGTGTCGGAGGCGCCGCCGGTTTTGGAGGAGGCACCGCGGGCGGCGATGCCGGAGGCCACCTCGGCAGCTGGGCCGGAGACGGCGACACAGGGCGTCCTGGCGTCCGGGTCGTCGTCAGCACCGGGAGGGGCGTCGGAGGTGGTGCTGGCCGCATCGCGTGTCAGGACCCCGATTCCAAGTCACATCGATCTAGCTGGTAACACCTCATATCACTTTGCGGCCTCACGCACGGTATTCCCACGGGTGTCGCCTTACCATGGCCCGGGACCGTTTGCGCCTTTTGGCTCACGTATATGATAGTGTCGCTAGCATCCATATGACAGAGAACCCGGGCCGACATGGCTAGTCGTGAACCCAAAGCGGCACCAACCTATGGGGACAGGCATACATGAATCACATCGAGCATGTCAGTCAGCAGCGTGTGAATCCGGGCTGTAGCACTGGGCTAACAGGACTCCAGGAACCCGGGCTGTAGCACGCTAGGCAGGACTCCGGATGTCACCGCGTGACATTTCCCCGAAGGGACAGCCGCAGGAATGAAGTGAAACACATGCCGGCCAGTCAAGTGTCCTGAGCAGTAGTGCTGGGCTAGCAGGACTCCGGTGAACCGGGCTGTAGCGGACTACTATGGCTCATGGAAGCACAAGACTACATTTCCCCATAAGAGAGGCTACCAAGGATAAACAACTACGTTGTCGGATCCCACACATACCAAGCATTTCAATCATACACACAATATGCTCGATATGTTAAATACAACATGGCATCACAACATAACTATACGACTCAAAGTATTTATTCATTAGGCTCCGAGGAGCAAGATATTACAAACATGGGTCTCATGACCCAACATTCACAGCATACAAGTCAAACACATACGGAAACTTAACATGTCTGGGTATAGACATCTACAAATGAAAAAGGCTGAGAAGCCTGACTATCTACCAGATCCTGCCGAGGGCACAAGATCGTAGCTGAGGTATCAAGCTAAACGTCGAAGCCCACACAGAACTACTAGCGAGACTGACGTCTCTCTGCAAAACATAAAATAAGCAAATGTGAGTACAAATGTACCCAGCAAGACTTACATCAGAACTAACTACATATGCCTCGGTATCAACAAAGGGGGTAGTGGAGTTTAACTGCAACAAGCCAGCTTTGACTCAGTGGCTAACCTGAACTACGGCCGCAGGCAACTCTTTTGAGATGGCGCACACGAGTCCACATATTCACCATTCAATACACCACTATGGATCCGCTCCCGTCTCCCTACGAGAAGGCCGTCCATAGCACTCACACTTATCTTGCGAGTTTTAGAGTATCCACTTTCACTTGTCTATGAACTGTTATAGGCAACCCAGAAGTCCATTACCGCGGACACGGCTATTCGAATAGATGATGTTAACCCTGCAGGGGTGTACTTCTTCACACACGCTCTCACCACTTACCGCCGTTTACACGACATGTACTCGGCAACCTTCAAGCGGAAGCCAAACGAGGGTGTCGGCCACAGCCTACCTAAACACTCACCTATCCAGGTTCCATCCGTAGGGAGTCTGGCCGAGGTTTCCACATACGGCCCCGAACGATGTGTACAGGGTTCCGAGACACCAAACGGGCGCCCGGTATGCCCGGCCACGGTGTATCTACCGCATCATAGCCCACCCCTAGGGTCAGCGCTACGCACGGCCGCCAACACAAATCCTATAAACACCAGAAACTAGTTGCAACTCCGGGACAGAGGACAAGGGTGATCAAGAAGCCGAGAGGGTCCATTGGTTTCGGGCCCAATGCGTGGTAGTAACTGTTTCATGGATCACAAACACAGAACTCAGTTCCTGAGGACGGCTTCAATGAGACAACCCACCATGTACTCCTACATGGCCTCTCACCGCTACCTTTACCAAATCGTGTTCACACACATAGCTCTCAACAGTAGGACATGTTTACACACCTCCGATTCATCCCCGATGAATCAGACCTGACTCAACACTAAGCAGTAGCAGGCATGACAAACAAACATGAATGAGTAGGCACATCAGGGCTTAAACAACTCCTACTCATGCTAGTGGGTTTCATCTATTTACTATGGCAATGACAGGTCATGCAAAGGAAAGGGGTTCAGCTACCGCAACATGTAACAGTTGAAACGTTGTTGTCCTAATGCAGTAAAAGAGAGTAGGAGCGAGAGTATGGGATTGTATCGGAATGAACAAGGGGGTTTTGCTTGCCTGACACTTCTGAAGATAATATAGTTCTTCATCAGTGTCATCGATCACGTTGTCGGAACCACGTCTATCGAGAGGGGACAATTATCAGCAAGGGAACATAAACAACATTGAATTAATGCAATGCACAAGCGGATGAATGATATGACATATTAAGGTATTGAATTGACCTAATGCAATATCTAGCCAATCTAATTGAAGTGGAACTCAAACAAGATCAAATTCCAATTCCAAATGTTATTTCATAAGTTGCCCTAATCATAAATTGTCCTATTCAGTGAGGTTAACTTGTTCAAACATGCATGATCATGGTATAAACAGCTTCTTCATATTTTTCTGATCATTTTTCATATATAATTTATTTCATTTGGAGTTACGGTTTAATTTCTATGAATTTTGGAAGTTTTGGGCATTTTCTGGAATTTCCTGATTATTTTTAAAACCATAAAATCATTAATTGCGTCAGCACTGTGTCACTGTGACATCAGTAGGTCAACGGGGGTGGTCCAGGTCAAACCTGACCTATGGGGCCTACTGGTCAGTGACACACGGCTGGCATGAGTCACTAACGTGTGGGGCCGGTCAAAGGCCACGTCAGCAAGTCAAACTGACGTGTGGGACCAGCTAGGTTAATAACTAATCTAAACAGAACATTAAGTTAAACTAAATAGGCACTGGGCCCACATGGCAGTGGCTCTAGGGAGTTTTAGCAGGGTCATTAGCACTAATTAAGCCAGCGCCACGTCAGCTCGCCGGAGCTTGGCCGGCGGCGACCAAATACGCGGCGGGGTTTCGCCGGAGTTGCTCGGGTTTCTCGTGCGGGTCACCGTTTGGCGCACTGGGGACACCAGGAGGAAGCCCTCACTCAGACGCATCGAGCAGAGGCAACAGTAGGGCGCAGGGTGGCCAGATCTCGCCGGAGCAGAGCTCGCGGCGGCGCCGGAGTTCGGGCGGAGAGGGAAAGAGGGCTATGGTGCACGACAGGGCAAGGGAGTGCGTGCGTTAGGCTCCTGAAGATGCACTGAGTGCAGTAGTGCGCTCGAACGCGTGCTTGCACGACCGTAGCCACGACGGCGACATGGCCGGTGGCGAGGAGCGCTTGGGCTCGAAGGGGGCGGTGGCTACGCGGCGTAATCGAGCACGGGAAGTAGAGGGCTAGGTAGAGGAGCTCACGACGGATCCAGAGAGCTGGTCGGCGACCTTGGGGAAGCGCGGACGGCGGCGAACAACGGTGGCGATCTCCGGTGGCCGAGGTTGAAGAAGACGACGCCGAGGACGAAGCAGGGCTTCCCGGATCGCTTGGCTCGGTGCAGAAGGCGTAGGCGACAGTGGCGAAGCTTCCACGCAACACGGGAAGGTGAGAGGGGGTCGGGGAGCGTGGTGTTTCACGGCGGCGCTTCCATGGCTGCGTCGCCCGTCGCGGGAGAGAGCGAGGGAGAGGAGGGGAGAGTGAGCTGCGAGAGAGGGGAAGGACCAGGGGGGTTCGGGCGTTTCCAAGCGCGTCGGATCGGAGTGGGGAGGAAGCAGGAGGTGGAAGCAGGAGGTGGCTTCGCCTCCTGTGCGTGCGCCACGCCGTCGTCCTCCTGGCAAAGGAAGGAGACGACTGGCGCCTGGCTCTGGGGGGCTGGGCCGTGCTGGGCCGTGTTAGGTGAGCGCCAGGTGAGCTCTTCTCTCTCTCTTTTCTAATTCTTTCTGTTTTGCATTTTCTATAATTTGTTTTGATTTAGTTTTAGACACTAAATCATTTTTGTTGCTTCTGATAATTCTTGTAGGGACTAGTTGGATTATTCCAAAGCCCTTCACCAAAGATCAGAATTATTGGACATATATTAATTAATTAATAAATATATATATCCAATGCAAATAGTTATTGATTTAATTCAAAGGCCCAAAATAAATATCTCTGAGATTCCAAAAATATTGTTTTAAGTTTTACCTCTTGCCAATATTTTCAGAGACTAAGAGGAACATTTTCTTGGACTTCTTTGAAAAGATTTTAATGTTGATTATTTTTGAAGTGATTTATGAGGGTTTCAACTAACCTCAATTCAACTTTCAAAATTTAGACATGATGCATGATGCTCACTCAGGTAATTAGCTACAAGCAAATTCTAGGGTTGTGACAACCCACCCCCACTAAACAAGAATCTCGTCCCGAGATTCAAGATGTGAGGTAAGAAGACAGAGGGAACACCAATAAAGAATCTTCACGATCCGATTGCCCTTCTCGAAGATGTTGATTCATTGCATCATGTCGATCTTGACATCCTCGCTTTTGAGATCTACATCCACGCGATGACGACGGAAAGAAACTCAACTAGGATTGATCTTCTCGAAGATCGAGCTAAACAATATCAACTCGCGGAATGAGATGTTGAAACATCTCGAGTTGAGACAGAAAACACATCGAGAGGGATGGAAGAACAACGACAGGGTTTGATTTGGTGGGCAATAATTCCACGCCTAAATAGATGGTGAGGGGGTTTCAAAGTAGCGAGAAGTTATGTTGCCCATAATACCATAATGAGGCACCTTAGTGAAGGTGACTCGTAGAGCTATTCCCTTAAGTGGCAAAAAGAATTACTTTTGACCCATAGATCATTGAAACTCTTTATACCAGCCTAAGGCAATCACAATCGATCTTTTGAAGGAGTTCGAAAGAATGACATACTCGGACTAGAATGGATGATGTAGACTACCTTGTTGAAGACAACACAATGGATGATTTTTGCTTATCACCCGAAATGGATGGGACCATGACAGGACCACTTTTGAAGATGATCCTGGACAGCAACTGCTGAGAAGGGCATCCCATGGAAAATTGGTATGATGGGGTGCAAGATGGGAACAAAATGCAAATGTTGGGAATGTTCCAACCATCATATCTGCCTGAGATTCAAATCTGTTTGGTGTCAAGATATTCCAGACTCATCAAGTCTAGAAAGAAAAATGAATTTGCAACACAAATCGACAAGATGACGTTGCGAGATTCTCGGGGAATGAACTACGATAGTAAGCTCCACAACATGAGCCAGTTCTGCTACAAGCATGTGAACATGTTGTCCTAGACAAGCATGGTCACCTGGTAGTCTTACAACGAAACACTACCGAGTTCGGGGGGGGGGGAACCATTAACGAGGATATCGAAGTCCTTGCGTAAGTCTAGCTCTTAAGAAGAAACTTCTTCTCCTTGAACAAACCAATCAGTGGCTTAGTGTGCTAGGGACACATATGGAGTGGAGGTAATTAATCTACCAAACCATAGAATACTTTGCATGTATGCATGACTGATTTGGGATGATTCCAAGGGAAAGAAAACAAACCTTCCTCAAATTCATGGTGGCAACTTACACCTAATGCACATGAATTCGAGGAAGTCACTTCTTCCATCCAGGCATAAGCTTCATGAACGGAACACGAAAGCATTGCTTACAAAGTTTTCAACACTAGGTTGATGTTCAACATGAATCATGGGGGAGACAAAATGCTGCTGATGGGCTCAATAACAACTCATCAGAATTTTCCATATCACTGGACTTCCACCATCATGTTAACATGGTGATAGCATTGGTCAGACCAAAAGATGTAATGGTGTATGCTCGAGGGATGAACCACGAGTAAGACAACATTACGAATATCGTTGGTTTTAACTTGATTTGACGCTAGCCCATACTCAAATTAAGGTTTGGACAAGACAATAGGTTCAACAACTGATCACGGGGATCAGTCGATGAAGATATCATCTATCTTCAACACACACACACACATAAGGATATCCCTTAGCATGAACTAAGTCAGACAAGCTTCCATCTTCCAACTCTCCAAGTTGTGGTTTAGCTTAACCAACTAGCTCGGGGGTATCCAACACAGATTCTTGGAGAATGGATGGTTTAGAGAAAAACCAACATGATCATGAGCTCGACATAGCAATCAGGGAACAACTTGGTACTACTTCCGAGAAGATATTCAGAAAATCACGAACGACCGATATGTCACTAAACACGAGAACAATCTTTCTTTTCAGGGCAAGACGATATGATCAAATAAGCAAGGATTGACACTATCCTAACTCATTGATCGAAAAGTGCACCGGAAATAAGGACTAGGTAGCACGATCAATCTCAGAACGATGGTTCAGTAACCAACATGCTAAGGATGAGAATATTGTCCTTTAACTACCAAGCAACGAAGTTGCTAGGAGTATTGATTTCACACATCACGATTCACTTGTCGGCATTCCGGTTACGATAACACAGGAACCGAGGAATGAACAATGATGGCGAGGAGTATCACTATATCAAGAATTCATGAGAGGTTGTGCAATTCTCATGACATTCTTGACATAAGACGGTAATACTTTAGGGTAGAACAGAATCAAAAGCTGGATTGGCATTTTGATCTGCGGAGCACAACTATTTTGACCCAATCCTGGATATGGATGAGGTACTGGAGTTTGTTTCTCGTATTCATTTCGAGATAGAATGGCTTGACGGACCACAAGAATAATAATCATCGATAGCACGAATGCATAATTACTCTTGACTATCAATTGATAGACGAAGGTCAGAGTACAACTGAAAAGGGACAACTCAAAGGAACATATCACTTTCTGAGTTGTTGATGCATAGGTTAGCATGTCGAACGAGTTCAACATAATTCTTCCGGATAACCCATGCAGAAAGGTAGAACTGGCAGAGTCACAATGTAGAGTGGAGAACTCATCGAGAGCACTCTTATTGTGATCTTTTGATCCAACAAACTTCTGCCATGAGTGGTTCATAGTATTTGGAAGAAGGAAATACCACGGACCTCGAGGACTAATGCAAAGGTTACTAATAACCTAAAGGAACGAGCAAACACTATCAACATGAAGTAAGTAGGGTGAATCTCGGGTTCAAAACCCAGAAATAGAAGGCCTACTAACTAAATGGCATCATGGGATGCTTTTGAGAATGGTGGCCAGAATCATCACACCGGAGCACAAAACATGGCTAGATTACTAGGTGACTCCCTAAAACACCTAGGGTCATAATAATAGCTCCAACATATACGCCGAGGCAACGGAGTACCTCACAGACCGTGTAGTGTGCTTAATCTGGCCCAAAAGGACATCGGGAACGGAAAGAAAGGGTTTGCAAATGCATCAGACTATGTAGAGACCTGGGATGACTCGGACAGCATAATGGCTGTAAATGCTCAGAAAAGGATTTGAGACATCCTGCAAAAATGGTGGCATAACCACTCAGAAGCGCAATGTCAAGGTTCCGAGACCAACTATGAACACACGTAAGTAGTAGAAACTGAACTGGGGCTTAAATCCATCAATCCTATAAGTCTCTATGGATTAGTAACACGTCATCCTGATAGATAGATGAGAAGGCCTAGTTCTTAATCACCGTAGAACAGAAGAGGTCGACTCAGATCAGAAGGGCATAAGGTAAAGGAGTAAAAAGAGCCTTACGTTCCCTTCCACAATCAATTCCCCTACATAACTAAAGCATTTCTAGACATAACTTCGAGCAGTTTGGCTTGGTAATCCTACAGGCAGTCAGGCTCTGATACCAACGCTGTCAGGACCCCAATTCCAAGTCACATCGATCTAGCCGGTAACACCTCATATCACTTTGTGGCCTCACGCACGGTATTCCCACGGGTGTCACCTTACCATGGCCCGGGACCGTTTGCGCCTTTTGGCTCACGTATATGATAGTGTCGCGAGCATCCATATGACAGAGAACCCGGACCGACATGGCTAGTCATGAACCCAAAGTGGCACCAACCTATGGGGACAGGCATACATGAATCACATCGAGCATGTCGGTCAACAGCGTGTGAATCTGGGCTGTAGCACTGGGCTAACAGGACTCCGGGAACCCGGGCTATAGCAGGCTAGGCAAGACTCCGAATGTCACCGCGTGACATTTCCCCGAAGGGACAGACGCAGGAACGAAGTGAAACACATGCCGGCCAGTCAAGTGTCCTGAGCAGTAGTGCTGGGCTAGCAGGACTCCGGTGAACCGGGCTGTAGCGGACTACTATGGCTCATGGAAGCACAAGACTACATTTCCCCATAAGAGAGGCTACCAAGGATAAACAACTAGGTTGTCGAATCCCACACATACCAAGCATTTCAATCATACACACAATATGCTCGATATGTGTAAATACAACATGGCATCACAAAATAACTCTATGACTCAAAGTATTTATTCATTAGGCTCCGAGGAGCGAGATATTACAAACATGGGTCTCATGACCCAACATTCAGAGCATACAAGTCAAACACATGCGGAAACTTAATATGTCTGGGTACAGACATCTACAAATGAAAAAGGCTGAGAAGCCTGACTATCTACTAGATCCTGCCGAGGGCACAAGATCGTAGCTGAGGTATCAAGCTAAACGTCGAAGCCCACACAGAACTACTAGCGAGACTGACGTCTCTCTACAAAACATAAAAATAAGCAAACGTGAGTACAAATGTACCCAGCAAGACTTACATCAGAACTAACTACATATGCCTCGGTATCAACAAAGGGGGTAGTGGAGTTTAACTACAGCAAGCCAGCTTTGACTCAGTGGCTAACCTGAACTACGACTACAGGCAACTCTTTTGAGATGGCGCACACGAGTCCACATATTCACCATTCAATACACCACTATGGATCCGCTCCCGTCTCCCTACGAGAAGGCCGTCCATAGCACTCACACTTATCTTGCGAGTTTTAGAGTATCCACTTTCACTTGTCTATGAACTGTTATAGGCAACCTAGAAGTCCATTACCGCGGACAGGGCTATTCAAATAGATGATGTTAACCCTGTAGGGGTGTACTTCTTCACACACGCTTTCACCACTTACCGCCGTTTACACGACTTGTACTCGGCAACCTTCAAGCGGAAGCCCAACGAGGGTGTCAGCCACGGCCTACCTAAACACTCAAGTCTCTAGTCCAGGTTTATCGCCTACCCAGGTTCCATCCCCAGGGAGTCTGGCCGAGGTCTCCACATACGGCCCCGGACGATGTGTACAGGGTTCCGATACACCAAACGGGCGCCCGGCATGCCCGACCACGGTGTATCTACCGCATCATAGCCCACCCCTAGGGTCAGCGCTATGCACGGCCGCCAACACAAATCCTATAAACACCAGAAACTAGTTGCAACTCCGGGACAGAGGACAAGGGTGATCAAGAAGCCGAGAGGGTCCATTGGTTTTGGGCCCAATGCGTGGTAGTAAGTGTCTCATGGATCACAAACACAGAACTCAGTTCCTGAGGACGGCTTCAATGAGACAACCCACCATGTACTCCTACATGGCCTCTCACCGCTACCTTTACCAAATCGTGTTCACACACTTAGCTCTCAACAGTAGGACATGTTTACACACCTCCAATTCATCCCCGATGAATCAGACCTGACTCAACGCTAAGCAGTAGCAGGCATGACAAACAAACATGAATGAGTAGGCACATCAGGGCTCAAACAACTCCTACTCATGCTAGTGGGTTTCATCTATTTACTGTGGCAATGACAGGTCATGCAAAGGAATGGGGTTCAGCTACCGCAGCATGTAACAGTTGAAATGTTGTTGTCCTAATGCAGTAAAAGAGAGCAGGAGCGAGAGAATGGGATTGTATCAGAATGAACAAGGGGGTTTTGCTTGCCTGGCACTTCTGAAGATAATATAGTTCTTCATCGGTGTCATCGATCACGTCATCGGAACCACGTCTATCGAGAGGGGACAATTACCGGCAAGGGAACATAAACAACATTCAATTAATGCAATGCACAAGCGGATGAATGATATGACATATTAAGGTACTGAATTCACCTAATGCAATATCTAGCCAATCTAATTGAAGTGGAACTCAAACAAGATCAAATTCCAATTCCAAATGTTATTTCATAAGTTCCCTAATCATAAATTGTCCTATTCAGTGAGGTTAACTTGTTCAAACATGCATGATCATGGCATAAACAGATTTTTCATATTTGTCTGATCATTTTTCATATATAATTTATTTCATTTGGAGTGACGATTTAATTTCTATGAATTTTGGAAGTTTTGGGCATTTTCTGGAATTTCCCGATTATGTTTAAAACCAGAAAATCATTAGTTGCGTCAGCATTGCCTCACTGTGACGTCAGCAGGTCAACAGGGGTGGTCAGGTTAAACCTGACCTGTGGGGCCTACTGGTCAGTGACACACTGCTGGCATGAGTCACTAACGTGTGGGGCCAGTCAAAGGCCACGTCAGCAAGTCAAACTGACGTGTGGGACCAGCTGGGTTAATAACTAATCTAAACAGAACATGAAGTTAAACTAAACAGGCACTAGGCCCACATGGCAGTGGCTCTAGGGAGTTTTAGAAGGGTCATTAGCACTAATTAAGCCAGCGCCACGTCAGCTCGCCGCAGCTTGGCCGGCGGCGACCAAATACGCGGCAGGGTTTCACCAGAGTTGCTCGGGTTTCTCGTGCGGGTCACCGTTTGGCGCACTGGGGACACCAGGAGGAAGCCCTCGCTTGGCCGCCTTGAGCAGAGGCAGTAGCAGGGCGTAGGGTGGCCGGAGCTCGCCGGAGCAGAGCTCGCGGCGGCGCCGGAGTTCGGGCGGAGAGGGAAAGAGGGCTACGATGCACGGCTGGGCGAGGGAGTGCGTGCGTTAGGCTCCTGAGGACGCACATATTGTGGTGGTGCGCTCGAACGCGTGCTTGCACGGCCGTAGCCACGACGGTGACATGGCCGGTGGCGAGGAGCGCTCGGGCTCGAAGGGGACGGTGGCTATGCAGTGTATTCGAGCACGGGAAGTAGAGGGCTAGGTAGAGGAGCTCACGGCGGATCCAGAGAGCTGGTCGGCGACCTTGGGGAAGCGCGGACGGCGGCGAACGACGGTGGCAATCTCCGGTGGCCGAGGTTGAAGAAGACGACGCCGAGGATGAAGCAGGGCTTCCCGGCTCACTTGGCTCGGTGCAGAAGGTGTAGGCTTCAGTGGCGGAGCTTCCATGTAACACGGGAAGGCGAGAGGGGGTCGGGGAGCGCGGTGGTTCACGGCGGCGCTTCCATGCCCGCGTCGCCCGTCGCGGGAGAGAGCGAGGGAGAGGAGGGGAGAGTGAGCTGCGAGAGAGGGGAAGGACCTGGGGGGCTCGGGCGTTTCCAAGCGCGTCGGATCGGAGTGGGGAGGAAGCAGGAGGTGGCTTCGCCTCCTGTGCGTGCGCCACGCCGTCGTCCTCCTGGCAAAGGAAGGAGACGACTGGCGCCTGGCTCTGGTGGGCTGGGCCGTGCTGGGCCGTGTCAGGTGAGCGCCAGGTGAGCTCTTCTCTCTCTCTCTCTTTTCTAATTCTGTCTGTTTTGCATTTTCTGTAATTTGTTTTGATTTAGTTTTAGACACTAAATCATTTTTGTTGCTTCTGATAATTCTTGTAGGGACTAGTTGGATTATTCCAAAGCCCTTCACCAAAGATCAGAATTATTGGACATATATTAATTAATTAATAAATATATATATACAATGCAAATAGTTATTGATTTAATTCAAAGGCCCAAAATAAATATCTCTGAGATTCCAAAAATATTGTTTTAAGTTTTATCCCTTGCCAATATTTTCAGAGACTAAGAGGAACATTTTCTTGGACTTCTTTGAAAAGATTTTAATGTTGATTATTTTTGAAGTGATTTATGAGGGTTTCAACTAACCTCAATTCAACTTTCAGAATTTAGACATGATGCATGATGCTCACTCAGGTAATTAGCTACAAGCAAAATCTAGGGCTGTGACATCACGAGCGGCCGGCGGGGAGTACTCCTTGGTGCCCCGGCAAGGAGGGCGCCGAGCTGCCGTGCCGCAGCCGGCGCGGAGTGGGGGCGCCGTTGTCTTCGGGCCTCAGACGCAGGAGGAGGCGGCATTGGACGCCGTCAGTCGCCTCCTGCGAGGCCAGACGGAACGGCTCGAGGCCTTCGCCCAGGCCGAGGTGGAGCGGACGCGCGACCTGGAGCGTGCCGTTCTGGTAAGTCTTCTTGTAATTTCTTCTTTGTGGGGGCGCGCCTGCGCCCCCACTAGGTGTAGCCCCCGAGGTTTGGGCCAACTACGTAGTAGTTAGGTCGAATCTTTAGAGTGTTGTCTTGTTCTGATTTATGCTTTCTTCAGCATCTCGACGCCTTCCGGGTCACTGCCTACAATCGTCTCCTGGGCAAGCACCGAGAGCTCATGGAGTAGCTTGCCGCCAAGGAGGAGGATCTCCGCGTCGCCGCAGGTATTCTTGTGCTCTTTTCTAGTGGGGGCGCGCTAGCGCACCCACTGGGTGTAGTCCCCGAGATTCGGGCCAATTGTGTAACAGTTGGGCCAAATCTTAAGTCTTGCTTTTTTCTTTTGCCGAGTCCTTCTTTTTCGCAGCCGAGGTGCTGTCTTGGCGGACTCGTCTATTCCGGGCCGTTCATCACTACGACCGGCTTGTTGCCGACACCGACCATCTTGGCGTCGAGGCGGCGCAGGCAAGGGCAGAGGCGGCCGCGGCTCGGCAGTCTCTCGACGAGGCCAACTGGCTGCATGAGCAGCTGGCGGGTGAAAAGAGCCGCCTTGAGGCCGAGGTGGAGCTCCTTAAGGCGGAAGCCGCCAAGGTGGCAGAGGCGCAGCAGGCCCTGGTGGAGGCGGGCCAACAGCGCGGCCAGCGGGCCGATGACAAGGGCCGGCTCCAGGCCGAGGTGGATTGCCTGCGGGGGCAGGTCACCACGGCAGACGGGGCCCGTTAGGACGAGGCCCGTCGCCGCGAGGCGGCCGAAGACAAGGACGCCGAGCTGAAGGCGGCCCTTGCCAAGGCGGCCGATCTGGAGAAGGCGCTCAAGGAGCGCGACCGCGCCATCGAACTGGAGCGGCGTGGTACGTTGCTTGAGGCGCAGCACCTGGAAGAGTCCTTCTCTAGTAAGTGCTTTTTCTTGTCGTTTGCTGGGTCGGGATCCGGCCTTTCTTCCTTGTTGTTCTTCTTCTAACTCGCTTCTTCCTTTGCGGCAGGGGCCTTCCCGGAGACGCAACGGCTGGCGGAGGAAGCCTTCCGCAATCAGCGTGACCCAACCATCGTCGTTGGGTCCGGAACGGATTCGCGGGTGGCCTGGACCTTCCTAGAGATCATCGCCGCCACTGAGGCCCGCCTACAGGTCCTGGGAACGCAGTTGGGGCGGCTGTCCCAAGACGGCACCGCAATGACGGCGGCCTTATGGCTGGACTCCGTCCAACCGAGCAGCTTCTCGCGCCTGGCGCGTTGGTTGGAGATGGGGCCGGACCGGCTTGGCGAGTGGCGCATTTCCGCCGCTCGTGCCGGTGCTGATATGGCACTCCGGTTCGTGCTGTCCTGGTATCCGGACCTGCACTGGACGCGTTGATGGGCCAGTGGGCCGGTTCGGAGCAGCTCTTGCAGGAGCAAGCCGGCCGGATCGCCTCCCAAGCCAGCTACATTGCCGAGTTCGCCCTCCACGACGATTTCCATTCAGGGCGGACGGAAGACGGCAGGGCCGTGGACGGCGACGACTACGGCTTGCTCCTCCACGATCCAGAGGGGAGCTCGGAGGAGACGGGCGTCTACCGCGACGCGGGTGCTGAGGAGGACACCAATGCCTCGCTGGACCTGGAGGCCGCCAGGGGAGAGGCGTCGACGTTGCGACACGGCGCTGGAGATGCCTGAGACACTTTGTGTAAAATCTGTTAAATAGCAGGTCCACCCACCCACTGGGGTTTTTAGGGTGTAATGAACTCGGGCCGTGGGCCTTTTCTTAAATACTTGTGTAGATGTCGTGGGGGCTTTTGCTTTTTGCCTTCCGTTTTTGGACCGATTTCATGCGTTTTTCCTTTCTCAAACCTCCCCCCCGCGAGTCAGACTGCCGAGGCTCCAGTCTGTGACAAGGAGTTCAGTTCTTTGAGAGGAGCGCGCAGGACTTGGGTCCCTCGAAACGTTGAGCGCGAGCGAAACACCCACTGGGCCGGTTGGCGGCAATCCAGCGAAGCCGGTTGGCAAGCAGCCGGTCGTGTGGCTGTTCATTTGATGAATGGTGGGCCGGGTTGATTGATCCGCCAGCCTTTGACTTAGTGTATGAAGCGTGAAGGAGCTTTGGCCCGCTGTGCTTGCCAGTCGACAACCAAAGCTGGATCTGTGGCTTTAGGGCGAAGTGGGGGACCGTGACATCCTAACTTTATCAGGAATCACCAAGTAAGGTGGCGGGGTGGCGAACGAGCCAGCCATCCCCCGAGCCCTCGGGTCGAGCGAGTCGGACCGGTGGCCGGGTTCAGTGGTATAGTGATGCAAGAAAATAGGGACACAATAAATTGGTCGACAAAAGGCAGCCCCTGAGTCTCGTTCAGGGACCCCATGGTTTCACGCGTTTACAAAAGGCGACGATACATATGCTCGTGCGTCTAACTGTAAAACGGGCGGAGGAGTTCCGCGTTCCACGGCCGGGTCATTTCTTCACCGGCGGTGTCCTTCTTGCGCTTCCTTGACTTGCGTGCGTCGATGAGGTAGTAGGCGTTGCGGTCGCGCAAGGCCCTGCTCACGATGAATGGGCCCTCCCATGGAGGGGACAGCTTGTGCTGGCCTGCCTGCTCTTGGATGAGTCGGAGGACGAGGTCGCCCTCGCGGAATGCGAGGGCTTGATCTTCTTGCTGTGGTAGTGCCTCGGGCCTTGCTGGTAGATGGCCGAGCGATTGAGCGCCAGGAGGCGTGCTTCTTCGAGCAGGTCGACGCCATCTTCGTGGGCTTCTCTGGCTTCGGCTTCGGTGTACATCACGACGCGCGGCAAGTCGAACTCGACGTCGGTCGGGATGACGGCTTCGGCTCCGTAGACGAGGAAGAACAGGGTAAACCTGGTCGACCGATTCGGCGTGGTGTGTAGACTCCAGAGAACGGCTGACTCGTCAAGCCAGCTGCCGGGTGAGTGGATGAGTGGCTCGACGAGTCACGGCTTGACACCGGACAAGATGAGTCCATTGGCCCGCTCGACCTGCCCGTTGGACTGCGGATGCGCAACGGAGGCCAGGTCGAGGCGGATGCCGGAGATGGAGCAGTATTGCTCGGGCGCGCCCTTTGCGAAGTTGGTGCCGTTGTCGGTGATGATGCTGTTCGGCATGCCGTAGCACACCGCTATGTCCTTGATGAACCGGACGGCTGTTGGCCCGTCCAGTTTCTTGATTGGTCTTGCCTCAATCCACTTGGTGAATTTGTCCACTGCCACCAGCAAGTGCGTCATGCCGCCTTGAGCGGTTTTGAAGGGTCCCACCATGTCGAGTCCCCAGACCGCGAAGGGCCAGGCGATCGGTATGGTGTGGAGTGCTGACGCCGGCTGGTGGCTGCGTTTGCTGAAGCGCTGGCATCCCTCACACTTGAGGACGAGCGACTCGGCATCTTGGAGGGCCGTGGGCCAGTAGAAACTGTGGCGGAACGCCTTGGCCACCAGGGATCGTGATGCGGCGTGGTGCCTGCACTCGCCCTGATGTATGTCGAGGAGGATGTCGATGCCCCGTTCCTGCTCGACGCAGCGCTGGAACACGCCGGTGGAGCCGCGCTTAACGAGCTCGTTGTTGATGATGCTATAGGCGGACGCCCGGCGCTGCACTTGCCGAGCTTCGGTCTCTTCCATGGGGAGAACCCCGCTCTCCAAGAATTCTGATATTGGGAGGGCCCAAGATTGAGCCGTAACCACAGCGAAGATGGCCACCAGGGTGGGTTCCGAGTCAGAAGCCCCCGAGCCGGGTTGAGCAGCCCCCGGGTCGGGGATGGCGATGGCCGGGTCCGGGACGATGGTGGCCGGGTTGAGCTGAGCAGCCCCTGGGCCGGGTTCAGCAGTCCCCAGGCCGGGTTGAGGTGCGGCCGGGTCGTCTGGAACGTGGATGGACTCGGAGTCCGGTGATGGCTTGACGGACAGCTTGCGCAGGTGCTCGAGGGAGACGCTGGACGGGATGGCTTGTCGTGACGAGGCGATCTTGGCGAGCGTGTCGGCTGCTTCGTTCTCCGTGCGCGGGACGTGGAGGAACTCACAGCCCTCGAAGGATTCGGACAGCTTCTGGACGAGGAAGCGGTAGCTTGCCATGTTGGAGTTGCGGGCGTCCCATTCGTCGGAGCACTGCTGCACCACCAGGTCCGAGTCGCCTTAGCACAGGATGCATCGGATGCCGAGTTCCTTGGCAAGCCGGAGGCCGTGCACAAGGGCTTCGTACTCGGGGACGTTGTTGGAGGCGGCGAAGTGGATCTGGAGCGCGTAGTGGAGCCGGTCGCCCTTTGGGGACGACAGTACGATGGCGGCCCCCAAGCCGAGTCGCATCTTGGACCCGTCGAAGTGCATGCGCCAATGCGTCGAGTCGGGAGGCGGCGACAAGTACTGGGTCTCGGTCCAGTCGACGAGGAAGTCGGCTAGGGCTTGAGACTTGATCGCGGTGCGGGGCTCATAGAGGATGGTGTGGCCAGCTAGCAGGATCGCCCACTTGGCAACCCGGCTAGAGGCATCCCGACACCCGATGATTTCTCCGATAGGCGTCGTGCTGACAACAGTGACAACATGCTCTTGGAAATACTGCTTCAGCTTCTTGGCGGTGTAGTACACGCCGTAACACATCTTCTGGTAGTGCGGGTAGTTCTGCTTGGAGATGGAGAGCACCTTGCTCAGGTAGTAGACTGAGCGCTGGACGGCTTGGATCTTGCCCTTCTCTGATCGCTCGACCGCCAGCACTGTGCTGACCGCCCGCGAGGTCGCGGCTATGTAGAGCAATAGCGGCTCCTTGTCGGTCGGTGTGGCCAGGACTAGTGCAGTGGAGAGCATGCGCTTGAGGTCTTGGAAGGCCTCGTCTGCCTTGCCGTTCCATTCAAACGGGCTCGTCTTCTTCATCAGCTGGTACAGGGGTAGCGCCCTCTCGCCCAGCCGGCTTAGAAACCGGCTGACCGAGGCCAAGCATCCGGTGAACTTCTGGACATCGCACAGCCGGGCCAGCTTGCGCATGCGCTAGATGGCCTTGATCTTATCCGGGTTCGCCTCAATAACGCGTTCCGAGACGAGGAAGCCGAGTAGCTTTCCGGCCGGGACGCCGAAGACACATTTTTCCGGGTTAAGCTTGACCTTGTATTCGTGGAGGTTGGCGAATGTTTCCTTCAAATCGTCGAGGAGCGTGAGGTGCTGCTTGGTCTTCAACACGATGTCGTCCACGTATACGTGGATATTGCGGCCGAGTTGTGGCAGCAGGCATTTCTGCATGCAGCGCTGGAAGGTGGCGCCGGCGTTCTTCAAGCCGAATGACATGGTGATGTAGCAATACGCCCCAAAGGGCGTGATGAAGGACGTCTTCAGGGCGTCGGACGGGTCCAGCTTGATCTGGTGGTAGCCGGAGTAAGCGTCCAGGAAGGATAGGAGCTCACACCCGGCAGTTGAGTAGATGACTTGGTCGATCCGCGGGAGGGCGAACGGATCCTTGGGACATGCCTTGTTGAGGCTGGTGTAGTCGATACACATGCGCCAGGTCTTGTTCTTCTTCAGGACAAGGACTGGATTGGCCAGCCACTCGGGGTGAAACACTTCCATTATGAAGCCAGCTGCCAAAAGCTTGGCGACCTCTTCACCAATGGTTCTTCTCTTCTCTTCGGAAAATCATCGTAGGGGTTGACGGACAGGCTTGGCGTCCTTGCGGATGTGAAGTTTGTGCTCCGCGTACTTCCTCGGGATACCCGACATGTCCTTGGGGGTCCATGCGAAGATATCCCGATTCTCATGGAGGAAGTCGACGAGCTCGCCTTCCTATTTGTTGTCGAGGCGGGCGTCTATGACAACGTACTTGCTGCAGCTGGGGTCTTCTGGGTTGAGCTTCACTTTCTTAGTCTCCTTGGAGGTCTTGAAGGCGGCCTCGTCGGCCGGGTCCGGGGTCGGGATCGACGCGGCGGAGGCCTCGCCTGCCAGGGTGACGATCCGATCAAGCTGGCGCCACTCCTCGGCAATGACCAGCGACTCCACCAACTTGGCGCCATCTCGGCCGGACTCCAGGGACTTGCGGTAATCGCCGGTGATGGTGATGAGGCCCTTGGGACCCGGCATCTTCATCTTCAGGTAGGCGTAGTGGGGAACCGCCATGAACTTGGCGAGCGCGGGCCGGCCCAACAACACGTGATACGTGCTGGACAGGTCCACCACCTCGAACCAGATCGGTTCACGCCGGAAATGGCTGCTATCACCGAACAGGACATCTAGCCGGACCCGGCCAATGGGGGAGCAGGAGAGGCCGGGCACGATGTTGTGGAAGATCATTCGGGTCGGCTCCAGGTCCTCGGCCTTGAGGCCGAGCTTGGTCATCGTGTCGTGGTAGAGGATGTTGATGCTGCTGCCGCCGTTGATGAGGACTCGGGAGAACATGCATGTGCGCCACGCGACGATGGTGGGGTTGAGGACGAGGGCGTAACCACCTGGACTCGGCATGACTGCCGGGTGATCCTCTCGGGTCCAGGTGATCGGGCGATCCGACCAATGCATGAGCTCCGGCTTGGCCGGGACGACGGTGTTCACATCCTGCCGAAGGAGGCGCTCGCTGTGCTTGTCATCGCCGAGGCTGGTGAAGACGACGTAGGCCGCGTTCTGGTCCGGGTAGGCGTCGTCGCGCATCGCGCCGCCAGCTGGAGGTGACGGTGGAGGCGGCTGCCCCGCGCCTGGAGCCGGAGCCGGAGTGGGCGGGACGTCGGCCCTCATGATGCGCTTGGTGATGGCGCACTGCCGAAGCGTGTGCGTGGAGGGTCTTGCGCCACTATGGTGCTTGCAGGGGCGTCGAGCATCTGCTCGAAGCTCATGGCAGGTTGCCATTCTGTCTTGCCGGTGCTTCGCCGCCGGGTCCGCGTCGGGCTCGGTGGTCGCGACGAGCCGGTTGTCGTGACATGGCGCCAGCTGGTCGTCCTTGCACTTGTTGTTCTGGTGATGCTACTGCTGGCTGCTTTCACCGGACGACTTCGGAGGGAGAACCGGCTTCGCCTTGCCGGCTTCATCTAGCGCCACCTGGACTTCATGGTGGAGTTGGCGTTGGCGTACTTGTCCGCTGTCACAATGAGCGCGGCCATGGTGGCCGGCTCGGAGCGTAAGAGCTTGTGCTTGAGGAGGGTGCCATCTTGGCACCCACTGACGAAGTACTGGTTCGCCTGGACTTCATGGACGCCCTCGCAGCTGTTCCGGAGCTCGGTCCAGCATGCGAGGTACTCGCGACCGGTCTTCGTAGGCTCTTGCACGAACATGGCGACCTGGCTAGGGCGGCCGGGTCGCTTGTAGGTCCCCTTGAAGTTTCAGACGAAGGCTTCCTCGAAGTCCACCCACGTGTTGATGCTGCCCATCGGCAGGCTATTCAACCACGTGCGGGCCGACCCTTGGAGCATGAGCGGTGCGTAGCGCACGGTGAGACGATGATTGGCACCGGTGATGCCAATGGCCGTGGTGTAGTCGGTGAGCCAGTCTTCTGGCTTCACCGTCCTGTTGTACTTGGGGGTGTCACGGGGGAGCATGAATCCTTTGGGGAAGGGCTCCTCCCGGATGCGCGGCCCGAAGCACGCTGGCCCGATAGCGCTGCTCTCCTCCACCTCCAGGGAGTGAGCGAGCTGATCAAGGCGGTGGCGAGCATCGGCGTCGTTGATGGCGCGCGGGCCGAGTCGACTTGTGGCCAGGCCACGGGGGCCGGGTCGGTTGGAGCCAGACACCGGCCACGCTGGCCGAGTCCGCGCTGGATCTCTAGGACGGGCTCGTTGCCCAATCTGCCGGAGGTTGTAGCGGCCGGGTCACGCCGAGTCCAGGCTCAGCCGGAGTGCGCCTCGCCGGGTGGCGAGGAAGCGATGTGCAGAAGTTTGCCGGGCCCGCCAAGGCGGGCGGAGCCGGATCCCGCCGGCTTGGCGAGCTAGTTAAGTCGGTCCTGCTGGGTGTCGGCGGCCTGGAGGAGTTCGCACATCCGCCCGATGCGCTCTTTCAGCTCCTCACCCGCGAGCTGGTCCAGGCCGGCTGCGGCCGCCTGGGCAGCGCGCATGTTCTTCGCTGGGGTCTCGTAGACGATTGAGACGGCGCTGAGGGCCCGGCCGATCGCTCCTCCCCGGGCATGCACATCAGTGACCCGGCTTGGCCCGGCCACGGCGGGCGTGAATCCGTAGGCGGCATCGTGCTCCAGCTGAGCGGCGTCCAGGCGACGCTGAGTGGCAGCGAGCATCTCGGATAGGTCCAGCATCTGCTGGCGCCTTTCCTCGAGCTGGGTTCGGGCCTCAGCGACGTTGGTGGTGTCGACGTCGGTGCCGATGGGGATGCGGAGGCTCTGCATCGCGGCGTGCAATGGATCGGATGGCTCGCTCCGATCCGTTGCGGCCCTGACTTCGGCAGCCTTCCTCGTCTTGCTCGACGATGAGGAGGTGCCGTCGCCGGTGACGAAGACCTCCACATGGACGTTGGTTGCCCCGGCGGAAACGCCGCCACCGAGGGATAGGGGAGAGTCGGAGTAGCTGAGCACCTCACTGGGGTCCTCATCGGCCGCGAACGCATCGGAGATGTGCAGCGCGGCGAAGGAGGTGGCAAGCGCACCGACGACGTCGTCCGCCAGCGCGACGGACTCGTCAGTGTAGGAGAAGGGCCCCGCCTGAAGCATGCTCCCGGCCAGCTCCTCGATCTGCCCCACGGTGGGCGCACGACAGATGCCAAGGGATGACTAAAGAGAGGAGGAGGCTCGAGGGCGCTGGTGGACTCCAGAGGCGTGGTTGGCATGAGCGGGCGCGGGACGCCAGACATATCCAGGTTCGGGGATCTCCTGAGAGATAATACCCCTAGTCCTGCCGAGTGTGGTTGGATGATCGATAGTACAATGTTGCTCATGGAGCTGTATGGAGGAGGAAGGAAGCTGGCCAAGGCTTGGGCTGCTCCTTCTCTCCGGTGTTGCTGTTTTGTGGCTAGTCCTATGCTTACTTGCTTTTCTCTCGTATGTGTTTTTTGCTTGCCCTCTCTCTTGCCCCCCGTATGATCGTTGGCTCCCGGGGGGTTTTATAGTCCAACCCCCCGGGGGTACAATGGTAATGTTACAAGTCGGTGGGTCCGTATTGTCGGTGTCCGGGAACCCGGGCTGGGTCCCGCTGAGGGCTTGTGGTATGCCGGGTTCCCCTAGGTGCGGGCCTTGCATGCCTAGGGGGACTGTGCGCTGTCTTGTCGATCGTCAGGATGTTGCCGAGTCGAGTCGCGTACAGTGCTCTCCGTCAGGTTGCCGCTTGCTATCATCAGTGGTGAAGGCGGGGGCCCTGTAGCCACGCCGGCCCTGGTCAGCGGGTAGGTGAGGGGCACTGTTGCCACGTTCCTGCTGACCAGAGGTATGGACGGGACACTGTTGCCTCGGTCGTTGTTGATTGAAGTCTCGTCCCCATCATATGGCCTGGATGGGACGGGAGTTGACCCGCGGCTGGATTGCGTAGCACGCCACGGGTGGTGCTGGCTTGTTGAGGAGGCTTTGGTCGTGCCGGGTTCGGCTGTCTTGCGCTAGTTGTTGGGGCCGAGTCGACGTGTCTCCAAGCGCGTGCCGATATTGAGGGGCGGTGCCAACCCCATTGTTTTTTGAAGAGGATCCGGCTTCCGTTGCCTGCTCGGGGTCCATCCCCCCCCCCCCCCCCCCCGACAGGGTGTTTTGGCACCCACGGAGTACGAATGGGGAAATGTTGGTGGAGATGAAGGGCGAACCATGTCTTCAGGGAACGCTTGTCTCAAATGCGAGGAAATTTGCAAACTTAGCCCCCGTTTCAAATTTCCTACATCACAGCAATATTAGTCGGTTGGGGATAGGACGGTAATCTCACATACACCGAATATTTGCCGATGAGAGTTTGTTTTTGCGCCCACCATGTATGAATCGGGGTGGGAGTCGATTCCGGCCAAGGACACACTGTGTTTTGGCGCCCACTGTGTATGAATCCGGGTGAGAGGCGGTTATGTCACGTTTGAGTGAAATTACAAACCTACCCCTATCTAAACCTATATAAATCCAGCAGATAGGCTTTGCGTGGCAGGGATAGGCAGTAGTAATTTCCATCTCGCAGATTTTGGTTTCAGGCAGTTACTGCAACTTTCCCCGCTTCGTTCAAATTTTGCAGAGTGCACGTTTACCGTGCCAACTCAATTCGAATCCCGTTTGTATTCTGTTTTTTTTCCGGGCGGGATCCATTTTCGATTAGAATAAAATTCTATATACATTATTTTTTATATATACTTTCAAAAGCACAACACCCTTTATACATAAATATGGTTTACAAATGGCATGATCTCAAATTCATAATGTTGTATCCATCAATTTGGATTTTCAAATATTTGAAACCATTTTATGTTGAAATCCAATGTATGCATTCCTTGCTAACTATCTCCAATTAATGTGTGTTTCATGCGGGTTTTTTTACTTCTCAAACATGTATAATTTGTTTCACACACGCAACATATAGTGTAATCCCGTTTAGACATTATTTGCATATAAACCATACATTGTTTCTAATTAAAGAATCTATGGATCACCAATATTGATAAACTATATAGCATTACATGTGTCCCCAAATTCAAATGAATATGCATGTTTGATACACCAATTTGCGTTATGATATTATCGATGTCGTGATCTCCAGTTTAAATATTTGAATCCCATTTAATCCAGATATTCGTCTCATATAACTATCACTCATGCTTATATAGGACTATCTCTCTAGACCTACACGCGTCCATCGTCTCTCGGGTATCTCTCGTGCTACCTGTATGTCGACAATGATCTTTTATCTTCGTAACACACTGACGGTACTCTCTCCCTCGACCTTCATCACTCTATCTCTCTCTAAGTATATCTCACTCCCTGCTATGTGTCTCTAACTATGATTCTCCATGTGGAATCTCTTTCTCTCACACAAACACAAAACTTTGTCTCCCGGGGTCTCATTTCTCTCTACTATCCCCCTATGTGCCACTCGCACACCCCTCATACAGAGATGTCTTTCACTCCTTAGGTATGAGAACCTACGACTCTTCCTCTTAAATATCTCTTTCTCACACACAAACACAAACTCTATTTCCCAGGGTCTAATATTTCTCCACGGTTCTCTTGTATGTCGCTCACACACACTCTCTCTCCCTTGAGATATCTTGCATTCCCTCATATGTCTCTCTAGCTATCACTCTCCTTGTGAAATATCTTTCTCTCTCGCAGACATAAAATTCCGTCTCTCGGGATCTCATTTCTCTCTGATATTTGTTTGTATGTGAGTCACATGCACCCTGTCATCATGTCTTTCACACCCACACACATAACTCAGCCTTCTGATCCCCTCGACTCCTATCTCTAATGCACACTAGCTAGCATCTTTATCTTTCTATTTATCTGTTTCTCCATCAACCTTCTTTCATTTATAGGTTGATCTCTTTTGCACAATTGTTGTGCCTCACTCCCTCTGCTCGCCATAGATGCATGCTCTAGCCCACGCCACTATCTCTTAAAGACAAAAACACATGCTCAATTGTCGGGCCTTCTTCCCTGCATTCTCAAATGCATGCATATTGTCATACCAATCCATCTCTCCCATGTCGTGGATCTTATGACTTATGTCTTCTTTCTTTTATCTCGATCATGCGCGCACGCACACACACACATCCCACATATACATGTATACCTCTCACACATGCACGTTCAAGGTCTCTATGTCTCCATACATAGTAAATTACCCTCAACCCTAACGCCACATCGAATCGTTCTCTTTTTGTGTGCACATAACTTCCGCCTGGATGGGTAAAACATACACTCACACTTAACAATCTCCTTCTAGCTACCCCCTCTCACTCTTCCCCTATATCCCCGAAACCAATATGGCCATCCATTCGTTTAATTCCCGCCTACATGCACCATCGATATATAGTAGTCTTCCTCAGTGTCTCTCGAACAAACACGTTCTCTCGATGTCGACTCCTCTGACGCGCACACACCTTCTCTTCCCTCTCTACGGGCATTTTCTCTCTCGCACCCCATCTTTAGTGGCCTCTTCCATACACATCACCTCTCTATGATGAAGCCATGCACACTTAAATTACATCCGCCACCGAGGACCCCACGACACACACACACAAACAAACACACACACACACGCACGCACGTACCCACCCACACACACAAACATACACACACACTAAGACTCCATCACACACACGCACACACACACACACTAAGACTCCATCTCTCTCTCTCACACACACACACAAACACACACACATACACTAAGACTCCGTCTCACACACACATGCTCTAGGTGGAGCATTTGTTCCTACCACCCTTCATCCAACCTTACCCGTATGATAAACAATCATCTTAATTTACTTGTATAACATGGAAAAATTCCACTTTACTTTAGTAGTTAGCAAACTTATCATCTGCACCCTTATAAAAAACCGAGTTGGCGATGATGGTGTGTCTTCCATCTTGTAATATAGACCGTCGGATCTATATCTGACGGATAGAAAGCAAACTATGATAATTTTAGAAAAGATACCCGCACCTCTCTGCACATCCTTATCTCCCACAACCTCATTGCTGAGAAATTAAAAAAGAAAGTCTCTAGAAAAATCTAGCATGGTGGCCGCTGCCGCCTGCCGGCGCCGTCCATCCCCATGCCTCCGCCCATTCCGACCACCAGTCACCACCATGCTCCACTCCTCCTCACCTTATCTCTCATCTTTCATTTTTTCGATGACATTCTCGAGATACCAGTTTTCCGATAAAATTCTTGAAATATCATTAGTTTTTACACATGGGATTACTACTGCATGGGTAAATCACAATAGGTGTTTTGTAAAAAAAATCATATTGATGTTCTGTGCAATGCACGAGCATCTTGCTTGTAATTATATAACGCAAATCACGAGAAGGAAATGACATTTTTTACACAACCACGTTAACATGGCCACGTAAATCACTAGCTAAAGTAAATACCATTATACTTATATCCCGATGCAAAAGGTTGAGTACATGTCTGAAGAGTAGAGTCGCACACACGCACTCTGTCTCTCAGAATCTCTCTCTCACACACACACACACCAGTTATGTGACGCCCACTTAAGCAGACATGTATGTTACAATTTGTGCACCCACGGGTACACATGATGCTGCGCATTTATTTAAGCCAGACGGCGAACCCAAACAGTAGCTGCATTCATTCCCCTCCCGCTGCCTCTTCTCTGGTCGTCGTCGCCCGGTAGCCTTGGCCCGACCGAAGGTAACAACATACGCCATACTCCCGCCGGAGCGACGCTTTAATCTGGAAATTTAAGTGGTCATGCATGCATCTTTTTGTGCTAGCACTCCTATATAAGGGTTGACCGGTCGCTTCCCGCGGACGTGCGCGGGTGTTGGAAGAGGAAGGAGAAGGGAAGCAGGCTGTGGAGTAACATTTTTTACCACAATCTCTTAGGAAACTGAGTGCAATAATTGAGTAGTTTTGCAAACTACCAGTACTACACCTGAAACTGTTCAAAACCTATACTCCCTTGCCAGCGCGCGCTTCCCGTGTGAAACAGTCAGCGTCGCCCTGGAGCGTCAGTGCCGCATTAATGCCCGGCCAGAGCGGAGGTGACCTCTCACTGGCGCCGGCTTTCAAGTGGCGCGATGGCCGAGAGAGCGCCGCTTCCCGGTGCATGCGACTGCTCCGCGTCGAGGCTGGCCATAGGCCCTATTTGGATCCATGGGTTAGAGTTATTTTGAGCTAGTTGGGGCGCAAATAGCCCTAAAGTATCCAAGCATGAGGGTTTAAATTGGAGCAAGTTGCACCGAACCCACCAAAAAAACTATCCCACCCAAGAGGTGCTAACTGGAGATAGTTCTCACTGGGACCACTTCAAAATCACTTTTCTCTCTCCATCAAGTGCATTTATTGTCAATCTAACCCTGTCACCCAAACACCTCTTTGGCTATAGTTAGTTCAGGGTTAGTCTAACCTCTAGCTAAGTTAGAGTATCCAAACAGGAGCAGTATAGGACATGCAAGTTGCTCAAAGCATACAGTCAAATTCGTACATGAAATGATTTTTTTATTTTTGAAAATGGAACGTGAAAGTAATTTTTTTAGAATGCTATTGGCATGTCGCTAACATGTTGTAACACCCACGATGCGGCTATATATCGCATGTGTCAGAGCACGACTTAGAGGCATAACCGCATAGTAGGCATGTCGCAAGAGGGGTAATCTTTACACATCCCATGTACTGAATAAGATAGAGACAAAGAGTTGGCTTACAATCGCCACTTCACACAATACATAAATATAGCATTACATCATCCAGAATACAATCAAGGTCCGACTACGGAACCAAAATAAAGACAACCCCAAATGCATAAGATCCCCGATTGCCCCAACTGGGCTCCACTACTGATCGTCTTGAAAGGAAACATATTAACGTCATGAATCCTCATCGAACTCCCACTTGAGTTCGGTCGCATCCCCTGCAATGGCATCATCGGCACCAGCATCTGGTTTGGAAGTAATCTTTGAGTCACGGGGACTCAACAATCTCACACCCTCGCGATCAAGACTATTTAAGCTTATGGGAAGGAGAAGGTAGTGAGGTGGAGCTGCAGCAAGCACTAGCATATATGGTGGCTACCTTACGCAAATGAGAGCGAGAAGAGGAGCAAAGCACGTTCGATAAACTATGATCAAGAAGTGATCCTAGAACTACTTACGTTCAAGCATAACATGAGACCGTGTTCTCTTCCCAGACTCTGCCGAAAAGAGACCATCACGGCTACACACGCAGTTGATTCATTTTAATTGAGTTATGTGTCAGGTTTTTTACAACTGGATATTAACAAATTCCCATCTGCCCATAACCGCGGGCACGACTTTAGAAAGTTCAAAAACCATGCACGGGTGTCCCAACTTAGCCCATCACAAGCTCTCACGGTCAACGAAGGATATTCCTTCTCCTAGGACGACCCGATCAGACTCGGAATCCCGGTTACAAGACATCTCGACAATGGTAAAACCAGACCAGCAAAGCCACCCGATGTGCCGACAAATCTCGATAGGAGCTGGACATATCTCGTTCTCAGGGCACACCAGATGAACACTACGTACAACTAAAACAACCCTCAAGTTTCCCCGAGGTGGCGTTGCAAGTGGCTCTGTTTTGGACCAACACTCAGAGGAGCACTGGCCCGGGGGTTTAAAATAAAGATGACCCTTGAGTCCGCGGAACCCAAGGGAAAAGGCTTAGGTGGCAAATGGTAAAACCAAGGTTGGGCCTTGCTGGAGGAGTTTTATTCAAGGCGAACTGTCAAGGGGTTCCCATTAAAACCCAACCGCGTAAGGAACGCAAAATCAAGGAATATAACAAAGATATGATGGAAACTAGGGCAACAAGAGTGGAACAAAACACCAGGCATAAGGCCAAGCCTTCCACCCTTTACCAAGTATATATGTGCATTAAAGTAACCAAGATATAATAATGATATCCCAACAATAACCATGTTCCAACAAGGAACAAACTCCATTCTTCACCTGCAACTAGCAATGCTATAAGAGGGGCTGAGCAAAATGGTAACATAGCCAAACAATGGTTTGCTAGGACAAGGTAGGTTAGAGGTTTGACATGGAAATATGGGAGACATTATAGCAAGTGGTAGGTATCACGGCATAGGCATAGCAATAGAGCGAGCAACTAGCAAGCAAAGATAGAAGTGATTTCGAGGGTATGGTCATCTTGCCTGCAAAGTTCTCCGAGTTGACGTAAGCTTGATCCTTGTAAGCATACTCAACGGGTTCCTCGATCACGAACTCGTCTCCCAGCTCTACCCAAGGCAAGAACACAAGCAAGGGAAACACAATCAACCACGGTGCAATGCGCAACCAACATGATGCAAAACATGGCATGATATGCGGGACGTGCTATGCAATGCATATGCGTGCTCCGGAAGGAAAAGATATAACCAGGCCTCAACTTGGCAAACCAAGTGCGCCTCTAGAAAGATGAGTTGATTTCGGTCGAAATCGATATAAAGATCAACGGAATCAGATGCTTGGTTTGCAAATGGCAAGCAAAACAAGAATGGCACCATTCTGCGATTAACAGCACGATGCCATCTAAAATGCAACAAGAAAATAAGCTACTGCACTCTAACATAGTAACAAAGCACATGGCAGTGATCTACTCAAGATGCTTGACAAAAGATGAACACTGAGCTACGGCTAAATCACACAATAGCAGGTTCAAACAAGCATGGCAAAAGTGCAAAAGATAACATCATCACAGACTTAGTGAAAATAACATGTCAGGAATTAACATCAGGAAGCAATGTTTAGAGCAAGATAACAATATTCTACAGGATCAGAACATAGCAAAGAATGGCATGGCATGAATCTACTCAAAGCATATAACAAAAGTCCCTTACTGACCATAAGCCAAAAGGGCATAGAAAACATGATGGCACCCATATAAACATAGCAAGTTACGTTAATAGATTCAGACTTAGCAGAAAACTGGACATGGCATAAACAGAGTTACGTAGGCATGTTTGCAAGCTTGATGCACTCACCACAAGGCATTGCATGACAAACTAAGCATACAACCAGCAAGAAGACATGTTCAGTAAGCTAACCAAGGCAAGAACCATCTCATAGCATGCAAGGATCAACTACAACAACCTTGGCAAAATTGATTAACACGTAAACAATCTGCCAGGAACTTTTTATAGAAAAAGTAGAGCACGATTGAGTCATGTTAGGGTATTCATAAATGAAAACAAGGGCATGGATTGATAGAGCATAACCATATGCCCAAATCATCCTTACTGAACATACTCAAAAGAGGCATGGATCACTTTGTAGCAACATGAATACATAGCATAAAAATAACATCAGGGAAATGACTTAGTGAAATTGTAAGCCCCAGAAATCAGCAACATTACGAGAGCTACTCTGCATGCATGTGCTAGTCACCACATTGATCACAAAAATACATGGCATACACCCTTGTAAAGATGGCATGACATAGCCCAAAACACATGTAGGGCTCAAGTTCATATGTAGCACACAGTAATCATGGCAAAAATGACAAATGCTCAAAAATTGAAAAGAAACAGGAACTATCATTTTATTGCACTCTTGCAACAGACATTTGGGCATCGAGATGGCCTCAAAGAAGCATGGTGCAATGGATCAAAATGAAGAGGACATCCTAACGAACATTTTGATATATGGCACGCTCAAAACGGAGCTACGGATGCGGAGTTATGATGCGATGAATAGGGCTAGAAAATATTAGGGACTTAGACAAAAATTGAACACACTGAGCGGCAGATAACTAAGATGTGCGCGGGGCAGGGCTTAGTAGGGCTGCTCACCATGGGCGAAGCCTAGTAGAGGAGGAGGTCGGGCCTTGGAGGCCGGTTGGGCTGGGCCGGCTCGGCTCCACCGATCCCTCCTGGATCGGGGAGGCAGAGCAAGGCGGCGATCCCGGCGTGACGCCGATGAGGCGGGGCGACGAGCCGGCGAAGGGATGGCGCCGGGAGAGGTGGTGACGATGGATTCCGGTCCGTCGAGGCCAGATCCGGGGATAGGGGACGACGGGGAGACGCGGTGGGGCGCGGACGAGCTCGGATCTGGGCTCCCCGGCGGTGAACGGCGCAGGACGACGGGAACCAGTCGCCGGCGATGGCTGACGGCAGCGGGCGAGCGAGGGCGGAGAAGACGGCACGCGAGGGAGTGGGAGAGGCGACGGGCGGCGCTGGGCTCGGAGGGCCGCGGCGGGTGGCGGCGGCGCTTGACACGTGGCAGGCGGCGATTCGACAGTGGCGGTGGCGAGGATGCGTCCGACCCAGACGCGTCCGACCCGGACGGACGTGTTCGGCGGCGCGAGGAGAGGGAGAGTTAGGGTTTCGCCCAAAAATTTCGGGGGTGAGGACATATATATAGGTAGAGGGAGCTAGGAGAGTCCAAATGACGAGCGGTTTTCGGCCACGCGATTGTGATTGAACAACCGAGAGGATGGAGGGGGTTTGGATGGGTTTTGGGCCACATTGGAGGGGTCTTGGGCTGCAACACACACGAGGCATTTACGGTTCCCCGGTTAACCGTTGGAGTATCAAATGAACTACAAATGGCACGAAACTTGACAGGCGGTCTACCGGTGGTGTACCAAGGCCGCTTGGCAAATCTCGGTCCATTCCGGAAAGGTTTAACACCCGCACACGAAAAGAGGCAAAAGGGGGCTCCGGAGGACATAGGAGTGCCGGATCACAAAACAGACAACGGGAAAATGCTCGGATGCATGAGACGAACATGTATGCAAATGCGATGCACATGATGACATGATATGAGATGCATGACATGGACAAAATGCAAAACAAAGACAAAACCCAACCACGAGGGAATACCATAAATTAGAGCCGAAAAGGCAAGAGTTGGAATACAAATATGGTAAATTACATCCGGGGCGTTACAACACTCCACCACTACTAAAGGATCTCGTCCCGAGATCTAGGACTGGAAAAACTCCGGATATTTGGAGCGGAGGTGGTCCTCACGTTCGCAGGTGGCTTCTCAGTCGGAATGATGTGACCACTTCACTTTCAGGAATTGGATAGAATTTTCGCGAGTCTTGCGCTCAGTTTCTTCAAGAATAGCAACGGGATGCTCATGATAAGACAGGTCTTCTTGGAGATCAATCTCTTCGAAGTAGATAGTGCGGCCAGGAGTCTTGAAACACTTGCAAAGCTGAGACACGTGAAACACGTCATGCACATTTGCAAAGTTGGATGGAAGCTCAAGTTGATAGGCGAAGTCGCCTCTTTTGCCAATGATCTTGAAAGGACCCACGTATCTAGAGGCAAGCTTCCCTTTGATACCGAAGCGACGAGTACCTTTCATTGGAGAGATGCAGAGGTAGACATGGTCTTCGATCTCGAAAGCCAAGTCACAATGCTTGCTATCATAGTAACTCTTCTGGCGCGATTGCGCGGCTTTTAGATTTTCATGAATGACTTTGCACATTTCTTCAGCCTCTGTGATTAAGTCATTGCCAAGAAAATGGTGTTCACCAGTCTCTGACCAATTAAGAGGAGTACGACACTTCTTGCCATAGAGAATCTCGAATGGGGCCTTGCCCGAACTCGCTTGGAAGCTGTTGTTGTAGGAGAACTCGGCATATGGAAGACAATCTTCCCACTTCATACCAAAAGAAATGAAACATGCCTTGAGCATATCTTCAAGAATTTGATTTACTCGCTCGATTTGTCCACTGGTTTGAGGATGAAAGGCTGTGCTGAAGCTAATGTTGGTGCCCATGGCCTTCTGAAAGGAATCCCAGAACTTAGAAGTAAAGATGCTTCCACGATCTGAAGATATCAACTGTGGAATGCCGTGCAAAGAGACAATCCTGGAGGTATATAGCTCTGCTAACTGAGCTGCAGTGATAGATTCTTTGATAGGAAGAAAATGAGCCACTTTAGTGAGCTTGTCGATGACAATAAAGATAGCATCATTGCCATGCTTGGACTTGGGAAATCCAGTCACGAAGTCCATCTCAATATGGTCAAACTTCCATTCTGGAATGGCAAGAGGTTGGAGGAGACCAGCTGGTCGTTGGTGTTCTGCTTTCACTCTTCTGCAAACATCACATTCATTCACAAACTGAGCAATCTCTCGCTTCATTCGAGTCCACCAATACGACTTCTTGAGGTCATGGTACATATTTGTACTTATATGGTGAATAGATAGGAGTGAATTGTGAGCCTCGTTCATAATGACTTTACGAAGGTCACCCTTAGGAACAACAATGTGATCCTCGAAGAATAGAGTATCTTTGTCATCAAGGAGATTGCACTTGTACTTGGGTTGGCTCTTGGCAATCCCATTCTTCACCTTCTTCACCATTGCATCAAGAAGTTGAGCCTCACGAATCTGATCTTCCAAGGTAGGAGAGACTTGGAGGTTGGCAAGGAATCCTTGAGGGACAACTTGGAGATTAAGTTTGCAGAAAGCTTCACAAAGATCCGGTTGGAAGGGCTCGAGAATCAAAATGTTATAGTAAGCCTTCCTGCTCAAAGCGTCTGCAATGACATTGGCCTTGCCTGGAGTATATTCAATACTCGGATTATACTCTTGAATCATTTCGACCCAACGAGTCTGCCTGAGGTTGAGGTTGGGCTGAGTGAAGATGTACTTGAGACTCTTATGATCAGTGAAGATGTCCACTTTTCTTCCCAACAAGAGATGTCTCCATGTTAAAAGAGCATGGACAACTACCGCCAACTCGAGGTCATGAGTGGGGTAGATCTTTTCGTTGGGCTTCAACTGGCGAGAGGTATAGGCCACCGCTTTCTTCTCTTGCATTAACACGGCACCGAGACCTTGAAGGGAAGCATCACAGAAAACCTTGAATGGTTTGGATTCATTAGGAGGAGTCAGAACTGGAGCTGTGACTAACTTCTCTTTGAGGGTGTTGAAAGCGATGCCACATCCAGGCGTCCAGACATACTTCACATTGTAACACCCCAGTATTACTGTACAGTAATCCCCCTCTAATGGAGGCCTTCACATCATGCTTTACTAAGCCAAAATGCCACTTGTCTAAAATCTGCTTCAAATTCAAATTCAAAATGCTCAAACATGAAAACTAAAATGTTCATCATGTGCCAAATATTCCACAACTAATATTGGTGGTGAACCAACATTTTTGCAAAGGGATTAAGTGGCCTAAACTACTTAAAACAGTGACCTAAACAATAAATTAAATGCCTTTTTAATTTATAAAATTGGCTTTCTTTTTCTAGAGTCTCACAATATTTTGTGGCAGTGCAATATACTTCTTTGAAATTATTTTGGCCAATGGCATAATTTTTTTTGCAAAATCTTTATTAGCTAAAAGAATAAAGAAAAGAAAAAGGGAAAGCAAATAAAAAGAAAAGAGGAAAGGGCCAGAGCCCCCTGGCCTCCCCCTGGGCCTCGGCCCGCCCCTCCACCCGAGCCAACTAGCCCCTGCTAGGCCGGCCCACTCCCCCCTGTCATCTTCCCCCTCCTCCACTGTGCGTGTGACTGCGTGGGCACGTCGCCGCCGAACCACCTCGCCAGCCACGCCGCTACAGGTGCCGGGGGGAGGATAAGGGAAAGGCCGACGCCTCGGGCTCCCTCCCCACTCGCGCCAGTCCCTATCCCCTTCATTGGCACCGCTCTGGCCGCTCGCGTTGTCCAGGAGAGCCACCGTCGTCCTCCCGTTCGACTGGAGCCTTCAGGTGGAACCGAGGACCTCTACAACTACTGAGTGCCGCCGCCCCCTTCCGTCTCTGCTCCGACGCGCGACGGCGACCTCGAGCACCTCTGCTACTACTAAGCTATCACGGGCCTGCTTGCGTGCCGCGCGGTGAGCTCCTCTGCTTCCTGCTCCTCCCTGTTAATCTCCTAGCACGTCGTAGCTAGCTCGCCATCATGCCCGAGCTCTGGTCCTTGGTGTGCGCCATGCCATCGTGGCCACGCTCGCCGGTGAGCTCGCTCGAGCTCGCAGTTGTGCTCAGCACGCGCGTAGGGCTCCGTAGCGCTAGCTAGCTCGCTCCGCCGTGCCGAGTATAGCAGGATCCGCTCGTGCCCGAACTCCGGAGCCGCCTCCGCCGCTTGCCGTCGCCGTCACCGTCCTTTTCCGGCTGAGCCACCACCGCAGTTCGACGGGCGCTGCTCCGCTCGTTCGAACGCACCCTAGCGCGCGCGAAATGGTCACTTGTAGGCGAAATCTGACGAGGCCTGAGTCCCTCCACCGCATTTTGGCGTCGCCGGCGTCGAGTCGCCGGCCACCGCCGATGTGGCTGGCCTGGGGCCACCCCAGAGCCACTACCAGTGGGCCCCGCGGGTCCCAGTTGACTGGGTTGACCCAGTCAACTGCTGATGTGGCAGCCCCGTGTCTCTGACATGCAGGCCCCACAGCCTAGTTATTTAACTAAAACGTTTAGTAAATGAAAACTAATTAGTTAACTAAATGAGACACTGACAAGGGGGGCCCACCCTCTAATTAACCCTCTGTTAGTCTAAATTAACACTATTAAAGTCATAGAGGCTGACATGTGGGTCCAGTGGTTTGACCTGTACAGCCGCTGTTGACTTGCTGATGTCAGCATGGCGTGCTGACGTCATATTCCTTTTCTATTAATTTAATAATTTCTGAAAATGGTTTCATCTTTAGAAATTCATAGGAATTAAACCGTAGCTCGGATGAAAATGTTTTGTACATGAAAGTTGGTCAGAAAAATCCAACGAATCCGAATACGCGGTCCGTTCATCTGTCACATGCCCCTAGCATGTCGAACAAGTAACTTCCCCCCTCTTTTCCTCTGTCCGGAATCCGCTAACGCCGGGAATTCATCCTTGAATGTTTATCCCCTCCGTCTGCAATGTGTAGTACTACGTTAGGGCAACCCTATCTCTGCCCGTCGTCATGTTATGTTTTGTGAAGCTTGTTTGCCCCGTATTTACTGTTTCTTCCCCCTCTTCTTCTCCGGTAGACCCCGAGACCGACGTTGATGCCGCTGTGATCGACTACGTCCCTGATGACCCCTCCTTCTTGTCTGAGCAACCAGGCAAGCAAACCCCCCTTGAGAATTCTGATATCGCCTATTTCTTTTCCTCTCATGCTTGCATTAGAACTACTACTGCTTTCTGTATGAGCCTACTCTGATGCATAGCATGTCGTTGTTACCTGCTTTTATACCTTACCTGCTTATCCTAAACTACTTACTATAGGTTGGTTAGAGATCCATCAGTGACCCCACCTTGTCCTAGTTGCCCCACTTTATGTTTGATGACTCGATCAACGTGATCGACGTCCAGGCCCCGACACCGCACATCACCCCCCCTTAGTTGTACGACTCTGCAGAGTTACCATCGAGTGCCGAGGGTGGAACCTCTTACATCACTCCTGTTGAGATCTCTGTAGTGTAGCTATCCGGTCGTGGTCATCGATGGTGATTTCCTCCTTAACTACTTCCGATACGGCTCTGTCGTGCAACCCCTCAAGTGTGAACCTCGAGGGTGGATCCTCTTATGTTCACCTTGATGACAACATCGAGTGAAATTCACCGGGGGTGATTCCTCGGGTTTTCCCTTTGGTGTTAGATACACAATTACTATGGTTACTATGACTTTGCACTGAGCCATGTTACTAAAGACGGGTCGGCCCTCAGGGGTACCCGCGCGAGCTTAATAGCGAGTGATGTGGAGTCGGGTAGACCTGGAAGGTGCCCGCGAGATACTTATGAGGCATGACCGAGCATTCTTAGCCCTTGCCGCAAGTACTCGAGACGGGGCGTTGGGGTAACATCGATGGTGAGTCTCTGCTCGTTACTGCGCGTTCCTAATCCTCTACGATTTGGATATTTGACCCGAGGGGCCTCTGGCCTGATAGCACTAACCATCACGTGGGCATAGTATGGGCGTTCTGCGTCGTATACATCAGCCGAAGCTTAATAGATGCCAGCGACTGAGCGGCGCGCGCCGGGTTGGACTGCGTAAGCTCCTGCCTTGTTGAAGGAGGTAGCTAGGTCTGCTCACCAGCCGCCCACGCAACGTGCAGGAGTTCCCGGGGCGATGGCCCATGACCCCTGGGGGCATAGGTTTGGTCCGTCATGCTGGCCTCTCTATTAAGCCTAGGTCGGGTTGCGGCGTATTGTTTGGCCGACGCCGGGCATGACCCAGGAAAGTGTGTCCGGCCGGAGTTAATCGAGCATGGTGGGTAAGTTGGTGCACCCCTGTAGGGAAGAAAACATCTATCGATAGCCTGTCCTACGGTAACAGACACTTGGAGTTGTATCCCGATCGATACAACTAGAACTGGATACTTGAGATGAGACATGGAGATGAGACTTGGATATGAGATGATAACTGGATAGTATGGCTCTGGGATTGCTTTCTCGCAGGGAGTCGATAAAGGATCTCTGGCCGAGGTTGATAACACTTCTACTACTTTACTTTATGCTACTCTACTCCCTCCTGTTGCTGCAAGATGGTGGTTTCCAGAAGATGCTAGTCTTCGATAGGCTAGGCTTTCCCCTTCCCTTCTGGCATTCTGCAGTTTAGTCCACAGATACAACCCTTTTCCTTTGATACAGATGCATACTTAGTTTAGGTCTAATATAAGTCTTGCGAGTACTTTAGATGAGTACTCACGGTTGCTTTGCTACCTCTTTTTCCCCATACCCGATTGTTGCGACCAGATGACGGATCCCAGGCGCCAGACGACACCACTGATGACTACTGGTATCCCGAGGATGCCTACTACTACGTGACGGCCGCTGACGACCTGGAGTAGTTAGGAGGCTCCCAGGCAGGAGGCCTTGCCTTTTTGATCGATGTTGTTTTTGTGCTAGCCTTTTTAAGGCAAACTTGTTTAACTCATGTCTGTAATCAGATATTGTTGCTTCCGCTGACTCTTGTGTTTTCGAGCTTAAGTATTCGAGCGCTCGAGGCCCCTGGCTTGTAATATAAAGCTTGTATTATTTTAATTTGTGTCTAGAGTTGTGTTGTGATATCTTCCCGTGAGTCCTTGATGTTGATCGTACACATTTGCATTTATGATTAGTGTACGATCAAATCAGGGGCGTCACAAGTTGGTATCAGAGCCGACTGCCTGTAGGTCGCCCCCTTTCCAACTCCTTGGCCGAAGTCGAGTCTAGTCACTACAAAAACTTTTACTAACATTGGCTGTGTGACTTACGGGCCCACGTCGCCATATGGGTGGTATTAGGATCTTTTATTCCTCGTCTATACTTTGGGACTCTGACCTCTATTCTATTCGGGTTAAATGGTTTTACTAACTCGAACATTAGGATCTCGTGATCACATCTGCCCGGAGAGCCCCTTATTTCAGATGATCGCTGGCTGCATCAATAGATTTCGAAGATACTCTATGATATTCTCTTGAGACTTTGTGCCTGTTGCCTTTGCAATTCCCTACCACCAAAATATCATTATGGATAACTACACTTGCCAATCTTACATTCTATCCCATTGATCTTGTTATTACAAGATACCCGAAAGTATTCTCCGACTTTCGAGAATCCTTTTTTTCGACTGCCTTGCAGCTCTTTTCTGCCTGATTAACCATACGAATAATTCCACACACTTATTAGGGATTTGTTCATCCCCAGTTGATCATATGTCTCACAAAATTCTTCGAATGCAATTCGATCTCCTGAAGATCCTCTACAGCCTAGTGCTCCTGAAAGTCTTGTCTTCCTGCATTCTGGTTAAATCCATATGTCCAGCAATATTCATTAACATCCCTTGTCATTGTCATCCTGAGCCTATTGATTCATTATGTTGCGATTGCTCACAATCATCAGCCGAACCCTGAAATTTGACCTTCCTGCTCATACGTCAGTCTAGACATGAGTTGGATCCGGCCAATCATGTTGTAATTGATTGTCCACCTGGTTCCCTTCAACTTGAACGTCGAATTATTCAGCTGTTTCTATAATATAATGCCTTCGCATTCTTTCCCTCTGATTGAGTATTGATACTCACATCAGATACATTGAGGACCGCTGAATCCTTTGTTGGATTATTTTCTGGCAATGTCCTTCATATTCAAAATCATGTGCGCTCTTCCCCTGATACATATTGCCTTCGGTAAATTGTATCCTCTGCTTATTTTCAACCATGCTCTGTCATTGAGCTGATGTTATATGCTCTGGAAGTTAGTGGTATATGTTCCTAAGATACCCCTACGGGTTGAACTTATACCTTTCCTAAATCGGTGTGAACTCGAAAGAGATGTGAGTCTTACTCTTCTGGTGCTTCACCAGATAAATCTTTCGCGCTACAAATTCTTCGAAAACGAGGAGTGAATGAAAGATTATGCATTGAAGAAGTGGAAGTCGACCTTGAACCTTTGTGTTCATGCCCATGGACCCGATGTAGAACTTATCATGGAAGCTGCTCGTAAAAATAATTACCCCTTGTTATAAGTCCATCCTGTATTGGTGGTTTAATCATTCATAACCATGGTTCTGACCATAGTTTCTCCTTAATTCCATTTCCCGGACAAGTTAATACTTGTCTACTGCAAGTCATTTCACTTGTCCAACCTCTAATTTGATCTACCTTCAAGTATTGCCTCATGTTATCTCGAGGATATTGTGTCATTGCACTACCTCTTGTAAATTCTAATTGAAGTGATACTCCGTCACATCATTCCTATCCTGATTGGCTACATCATTATCGTCCTAAATTTTAACTGTGCTACCTGGTCCTTCCCGGACCACAATTTTTCAACGATGAGCTAAGATTACGTCGCTCTTCCTCATCTTATCATTCCACCTTGAACAACAAGCTTGAATCCGAGCTTGTGTCGTATCCATGGTTCCAATAGCCTTTGCTTCATCATTCCTTTTGCTTGATGTCGTTGCATCTCGATGGCATCTTCTTAGAGCCTCTCAACAAAATTTGTCATGATCACCATCAATATGCTGCCTTGTTCTAAGATATCAATCAAATTCTTGAGGAGAAATACCCCTTGGCCATCGATGATTCATGTTGTCATCGACACCATCCTTGACTTCCTGCCAATACGGACTTGGTCATGTTTTGGTTATATCTTACATTCCTTGACATTCTTGGAATTGTTCCTTTGTACTTCTTGTGACCTTCAGATTCAATCTTGCTTGAAAAACCATGTTAATGTTACCTTGAAGCATGACTGTGGTACGCCGAACAACAAAAAGAACATTGGATGTGTAATGCTGAATTTTCTTGATCAATTATCCAAACACCGTTGTATGGGTAAACCTCATAATTTCTGTGCCCCTTTGTCTAAATGGTTTCATACTTGGATCCATATCATGTATATCATGCTTTGCCTTTCCTTGCGAAAGATATACTCTTGATATTTTGGTATAAACACATTTTCCTTTCTGTTGTTCTGATTAATATACTAATCGTATTTTTTCTTTCCATTATTTTGTTTAACCTTTCCAGTAATCTAACTTATCTGAGCAGAGATAATTTCCTGCTTATGTAAGTGCTTCGGGTACAACTCCGTCAGTAAGAACCTGTTAATACTGTTTTTTTGACAGAAAGACTGTAATGGAACCCCCTACAGTATAATTGGTGCAACAAACCCAAATTGCAAGTACCATGCCTTGAACCTGGGTGGGTGGGAAGGCATCAGCCCCTTCCCACCACTAGGCTATGCCTTAGTCTGCAACCTGTTAATACTGTTGTTTACATTCCGGTAACCATAGATGGACGAGAACTTTGCCTACTGGTCCGCGTCATTTCAACGAGCAGGAAAATGGTTCTCTTCATCCCTCGCCCTTGGTACCAACGTGATTGCCAACATAAATGACAGATTATCCTCTAACCGCCTTGCTATCATGACCGTGCAAATGTTAGCACCCTTCCTGCATTTAACCCACATGGTGGGCCCATAACCCACAGTTCCACTGGATCGAAACCTGACTCTCCTGTACATCCTTAATTCCGAGGTATCCTTTTCTCTTAACCTTGTGTGTTATCATGAGCCACCCTCTGAGAGATGATCTATTCCCAATGCTCTGAACCCCCTTCTCACACTCTGTTCACGTATCGATCGTTTATACATTCACTTGAAACTTCCTACTGTACCTTCATACTTTGCTCTTGATGTTTTCTTAAGTTTCGACTCGAGAGATACTTCTATCGTATTCCCCAAATTATCCACCGGATAATCGACCTCGCAAGGGTCAGTTCTCCCGAAGCTACCCCTTTACTTCCCCACCTAATTCTCGGGACGAGATTTCTTGTAGTGGAGGAGATTTGTAAGACCCCAGTATTACTCTACAGTAATCCCCCTCTAATGGAGGCCTTCACATCATGCTTTACTAAGCCAAAATGCCACTTGTCTAAAATCTGCTTCAAATTCAAATTCAAAATGCTCAAACATGAAAACTAAAATGTTCATCATGTGCCAAATATTCCACAACTAATATTGGTGGTGAACCAACATTTTTGCAAAGGGATTAAGTGGCCTAAACTACTTAAAACAGTGACCTAAACAATAAATTAAACGCCTTTTAAATTTATAAAATTGGCTTTCTTTTTCTAGAGTCTCACAATATTTGTGGCAGTGCAATATACTTCTTTGAAATTATTTTGTCCAATGGCATAATTTTTTTGCAAAATCTTTATTGGCTAAAAGAATAAAGAAAAGAAAAAGGGAAAGCAAATAAAAAGGAAAGAGGAAAGGGCCAGAGCCCCCTGGCCTCCCCCTGGGCCTCGGCCCACCCCTCCACCTGAGCCAACTGGCCCATGCTAGGCTGGCCCACTCCCCCTGTCGTCTTCCCCCTCCTCCACTGTGCGTGCGACCGCGCGCACACGTCACCGTCGAACCACCTCGCCGGCCACGCCACTACTAGCGCCGCTTGGAGGATAAGGGCAGCCCCGATGCCTCGGGCTCCCTCCCCACTCACGCCAGTCCCTATCCCCTCTCCCCGCTGGCTCCGTCGCCTCGCCTCCTCAGATCCGCCGCACCGAGCGGAATAGCCGCCGTCCTCCGTCTCCACCGCGGCGACCGGCACCGCTCTGGCCGCTCGCGTTGTCCATGAGAGCCACCGCCGTCCTCCCGTTCGACTGGAGCCTTCAGGTGGAGCCGGGGACCTCTACAGCTACCGAGCGCCGCCGCCCCCTTCCGTCTCTGCTCCGACGCGCGCCAGCAACCTCGAGCACCTCTGCTACTCCTAAGCTATCACGGGCCTGCTTGCGTGCCGTGCGGTGAGCTCCTCCGCTTCCTGCTCCTCCCTGTTAATCTCCTAGTGCGTCGTAGCTAGCTCGCCATCGTGCCCAAGCTCTGGTCGTCGCTGTGCGCCTTGCCGTCGTGGCCACGCTCGCCGGTGAGCTTGCCCGAGCTCGCAGTCGTGCTCAGCATGTGCGTAGGGCTCCATAGCGCTAGCTAGCGCGCTCCGCTGTGCCGAGTATAGCCAGATCCGCTCGTGCCCGAACTCCGGTGCCGCCACTGCCGCTTGTCGTCACCGGCCTTTTCCGGCCGGGCCAGAATTGCAGTTCGACGCGCGCTACTCCGCTCGTTCGAATGCACCCTAGCGCGCATGAAATGGTCACCTGTAGGCGAAATCCGACGAGGCCCGAGGCCCTCCGCCGCATTTTGGCGTCACCGGCGTCGAGCTGCCGGCCACCGCTGATGTGGCTGGCCTGGGGCCACCCCAAAGCCACTGCTAGTGGGCCCCTCGGGTCCCAGTTGACTGGATTGACCCATTCAACTGATGACGTGGCAGCCCCATGTCTCTGACATGCGGGCCCCGCAGCCTAGTTATTTAACTAAAATGTTTAGTAAATGAAAACTGATTAGTTAACTAAATGAGACACTGACAAGGGGGGCCCATCCTCTAATTAACCCTCTATTAGTCTAAATTAACACTGTTAAAGTCATAGAGGCTGACATGTGGGTCCCATTGGACCCACATGTCAGGTTTGACCTGTATAGCCGTTGTTGACTTGCTGATGTCAGCATGGAGTGCTGATGTCATATTCCTTTTCTATTAATTTAATAATTTCTGAAAATGGTTTAATCTTTAGAAATTCATAGGAATTAAACCGTAGCTCGGATGAAAATGTTTTCTTCATGAAAGTTGCTCAAAAAAATCCAACGAATCCGAATACGCGTTCCGTTCATCTGTCACATGCCCATAGCATGTCGAACAAGGAACTTTCCCCCCCTTTTCCTCTGTCCGGAATCCGCCTAACGCTGGGAATTCATCCTCGGATGTTTATCCCCTTCGTCTGCAACATGTACTACTACGTTAGGGCAACCCTAGCTCTGCTCGTCGTCATGTTATGTTTTGTGATGCTTGTTTTCCCCGTATTTGCTGTTTCTCCCCCCTCTTCTTCTTCGGTAGACCCCGAGACCGACGTTCATGCCGCTGTGATCGACTATGTCACCAACGACCCCTCCTTCTTGTTTGAGCAACCAGGCAAGCAAACCCCCCTTGAGCATTCCGATATCGCCTATTTCTTTTCCTCTCATGCTTGCATTAGAACTGCCGCTGCTTTCTGTATGAGCCTACTCTGATGCATAGCCTGTTGTTGTTACCTGCTTTTATACCTTACCTGCTTATCCTAAACTGCTTAGTATAGGTTGGTTAGAGATCCATCAGTGACCCCACCTTGTCCCAGTTGCCCCGCTTTATGTTCGATGACTCGATCAACATGATCAATGTCCAGGCCCTGACACCGCACATCACCCCCCCTTAGTTGCACGACTCTACAGAGTTACCATCGAGTGCCGAGGGTGGAACCTCTTACATCACTCCCGTTGAGATTTCTATAGTGTAGCTATCCGGTCGTGGTCATCGAGGGTGATTTCCTCCTTAACTACTTCCGATACGGCTCTGTCGTGCAACCCCGCAAGTGTGAACCTCGAGGGTGGATCCTCTTACATTCACCTTGATTACAACATCGAGTAAAATTCACCGGGGGTGATTCCTCGGGTTTTCCCTTTGGTCTTAGACACACAATTACTATGGTTACTATGACTTTGCACTGAGCCATGTTACTAAAGACGGGTCGGCCCTGAGGGGTACCCGCGCGAGCTTAATAGCGAGTGATGTGGAGTCAGGTTGACCTAGAAGGTGCCCGCGAGATACTTACGAGGCATGGCTAGGCATTCTTAGCCCTTGCCGCAAGTACTCGAGATGGGGCGACGGGGTCACATCGATCGTGAGTCTCTACTCGTTACCGCACGTTCCTAATCGTCTACGATTTGGATATTTGACCCGAGGGGCCTCTGGCCTGATAGCACTAACCATCACGTGGGCATAGTATGGACATTATGCGTCGTATACATCAGCCGAAGCTTAATAGACGCCAGCGACTGAGCGGCGCGTGCCGGGTTGGACTGCGTAAGCTCCTCCCTTGTTGAAGGAGGTAGCTAGGTCTGCTCACCGGCCACCCACGCAACGTGTAGGGGTTCCCGGGGCGATGGCCCATGACCCCTGGGGGCATAGGTTTAGTCCGGCGTGCTGGCCTCTCTATTAAGCCTAGGTCGGGTTGTGGCGTATTGTTTGGCCGAGGCCGAGCATGACCCAGGAAAGTGTGTCCGGTCGGAGTTAATCGAGCGTGGTGGGTAAGTTGGTGCACCCCTGCAGGGAAGAAAACATCTATCGATAGCCTGTCCTATGGTAACGGACACTTGGAGTTGTATCCCGATCGATACAACTAGAACTAGATACTTGAGATGAGACATGGAGATGAGACTTGGATATGAGATGATAACTGGATAGTATGGCTCTGGGATTGCTTTATCGCAGGGATTCGAGAAAGGATCTCTGGCTGAGGTTGATAACACTTCTACTACTTTACTTTATGCTACTCTACTCCCTCCTGTTGCTGCAAGATGGTGGTTTCCAGAAGATGCTAGTCTTCGATAGGCTAGGCTTTCCCCTTCCCTTCTGGCATTCTGCAGTTTAGTCCACAGATACAACCCTTTTCCTTTGATACAGATGCATATTTAGTTTAGGTCTAATGTAAGTCTTGCGAGTACTTTGGATGAGTATTCACGGTTGCTTTGCTACCTCTTTTTCCACATACCCGATTGTTGCGACCAGATGACGGATCCCAGGCGCCAGACGACACCACTGATGACTACTGCTATCCCGAGGATGCCTACTACTACGTGACGGCCGCTGACGACCTAGAGTAGTTAGGAGGCTCCCAGGTAGGAGGCCTTGCCTTTTCGATCGATGTTGTTTTTGTGCTAGCCTTCTTAAGGCAAACTTGTTTAACTCATGTCTGTACTCAGATATTTTTGCTTCCACTGACTCTTGTGTTTTCGAGCTTATGTATTCGAGCCCTCGAGGCCAGTGGCTTGTAATATAAAGCTTGTATTATTTTAATTTGTGTCTATAGTTGTGTTGTGATATCTTCCCGTGAGTCCTTGATCTTCATCGTACACATTTGCGTGTATGATTAGTGTACGGTCAAATCGGGGGCGTCACACACATGGTTCTGGAGGAGGTTGGAAAGAGGCTTTGCAATCTTAGAGAAATTCTCAATGAATCTTCGACGATAACTTGCAAGCCCAAGGAAATTGCGGAGCTGCTTCACATTCTGAGACACTTTCTCAGGATTAACATCTATGCCCTTGGCGGAGATGATATGGCCAAGGTAGAGAACCTCATCGAGCCAAAACTCGCACTTTGAAAACTTCGCATAGAACTGATGTTCTCTGAGTTTGTCCAGCACCAATCTCAAATGCTTGGCATGATCCTCCTTGTTCTTGGAAAAGACCAAAATGTCATCGAGATAGACCAAGACGAAGTCATTTGTGTAAGGGTTGAAGATGAAGTTCATCATGCGAGAGAACGTTGGAGGAGCATTGACAAGGCCGAAAGACATGACAGTGTATTCATAGGAACCATAGCTTGTTCTGAAAGCTGTCTTGGGGATGTCTTGTTCACGAATGCGAATCTGATGATAGCCCATACGGAGGTCAAGCTTGGAGAATACTTGAGCACCTTTGAGTTGTTCGAAAAGCTCATTGATGATGGGAAGTGGGTACTTGTTCTTTATAGTCTTCTTGTTCAGTGGACGATAGTCGACACAAAGTTGGTCCGTGCCATCCTTCTTCTTGACAAAAAGAACACCACAACCCCATGGAGAAGAACTTGGTTGGATCAGACCCATACGCTCTTGTATATCGAGTTGTTTCTTCAGCTCCTTCAACTCTTTTGGTCCAAGCTTGTAAGGACGTTTGCAAACAGGTTTCGTGCGAGGCTCAAGATCGATAATGAATTCAACTGGCCTGTGAGGAGGCATTCCTAGAAGCTCTTCTGGAAAGACGTCTTGATATTCACAAATGACTGGAATCTGAGAGATGGCATTCAACTCGCCCTTCTCATTGATAGAAAACAGTCAAATGGTATCATCATGAGCAGCAAAGACGATCACATGCTCAGAGGAGTGTGTCAATTGAGTCTGCCTGGCACCACAATCAAGCTGAGCCTTGTTCTTAGAAAGCCATTCCATGCCGAGAATTAGATTAATATCCGAGTTACCCATAACAATAGGAGAAGACAGAAACTTATAGTCACCCACCTTGATAGAAATATCCGGGACGCAATTGTTAGATGTCATTTGCTTGCCCGGGGACACAATCTTCAACGGGAAAGGAATCTTTTTGGTCACAAACTCATGCTTGGCAACAAAAGGTGTTGAAATGAAAGAAAGCGATGCACCAGTATCAAAAAGAACTTTTGCAGGAATATCGTTAACAGGAAGGTTACCCATGATCACTTATGAAGAGTCCTCTGCCTGAGCTGCGTTCATCATGTTGACCTTTGCAAACTTGGGATTATGCTTAACCACTGCATTGCTGGTAGATCTCATAGGGGGAGGAGGCGGAAGACGCCTCTAGTTGAAGCATTTGTTTGCATAGTGACCCTTCTGCTGACACTTGTTGCACGTAACCTCTGAGAGCGGACGGTGATTCGGAGCACTTGACCTTGGAGCATGAGACTGCGATTTGTTCTAATAGCCTGGGTTGGGTGGGTGGGAAGATCCATTGCCACCTTTGCTCTTCTGCTGATAAGGCTGACGGAACGGAGGAGGAGGAGGCAACCAGTACTTTTGCTGCTTAGCTGCCACTTGAGTTGAAGAAGAAGGAGTTGCATCCCTGACTCTCTTCTTAGAAGCATCGCACATGAGCTGAGCAGCCTCTTGCTTTAGTGCCATGTTGTAGAACTCATCATACTGTTTCGGCTCAAAAATCACGAGAGCTAGTTGCAGATCTTCTCTGAGGCCACCTCTGAATTCATAAATCATGCTCTTCTCATCAGGGACGTCTTGTTTGGCGAAGCGAGCGAGCCTCTGAAACATGATGTTGTATTGGTAAATAGACATACTGCCTTGCTTCAGATTGCGAAACTCCTCACGCTTACTCTCAACAACACTTTGAGGAATGTGGTGAGCTTTGAAGTCCCGGCGGAAATCATCACAGGTAATCACATGACCTCCTCTGGAATCTTTGTATTGTTGATACCACTCTGCAGCTTGGTCTTTGAGTTGGAACGAAGCAAGCTTGACAAAGTCCTCAGGCCTGACGTTGCTACACTAAAAATGTTTGCAGATATCCACGAGCCAATCATCAGTGTCTGGGGCCTCGACACAGTTACTGAAGGACTTCGGCTGGTTTGCGGGGAACTGGTTGAGGGTAGCAAACTGAGTTTGATTGTTGCCATGGCCTTGATTTCCTTGATTGCGCTCTTGCAAGATTTGCAAAAGCATCTGCGTGTTGGCGTTGGTGGCGGCCATCACAGCTTGCCATGCCTCCAGAGGTGGAGGTGGAGGTGGAGGTGGTGGTGGAAGTCCCGGATTCTGGCCCTTTGGAGGAGCCATCCTGAAGAGGGTGACATCCGTTAGCATCTTGACAGACATATATTCAAGCTGAATCGATGGACCGAAATTGCAACATGTAGCCTTAACATTCGAACAAAAATGAACGAATGAAATCCAAAGTAAATGATCACACTTCCATAAATTGAGAAGCCACTTAGATAGAGGTAGATGAATAAAGCAACAAGGTACGGATATGAACAAATACTTGGTAAGGATTATCCAATCACAAACCAAATATCTGCGGAAAGAAATACTAGAGCTACATGAATTCCCACTTATGAAACTCCCGAAACTTTCCGGTTATGCAATCAGGTGTTGGGGATACAGGGGAAGCATAATATCTCACCCAAAACTAGCAAATCCTACATCCAGCTGTATCCATCCTTCAACACATAACCAAGAAACTTTTGGAAATCATTTACCTCAACCTCCGAAAAGCATCCGTTATACGAGTTATGGCCATACTCCCGAACTCCCTCCCTAGTACTGGGTGGCGTCGAGGTTATCTCACCAAAAACTGCATAAATGAGATTTTCGATGTCGGCAAAACTCAGGTATTCCAGAACTGCAACGATAAAATTGTGACGACAACACCTCGAAGCTCAACTCCCCGGGACACTGCCACAACCCCTAAATGTCAAGAGGCACCAAGAACAATGTTCTCGTCACAAAACCATCGGAACGATTCCAAGATACCCGCGTGATCCTAAATTTTTTTAGTGAAATTTGAGAAGAGAAGAGTCAAATATCTACGTCAGGAAGCCTCACCAGAGCGATGAATGGACTGAGGAGTAAAAAGAATCCTACTCTCCAATATATATATAATCCTAAAAGACTCAAAACATTTCTCTAGACTCAACAACACCAGCGATTCGATCAAGCAGGGGGCTCCTAAGTCAGGGAAGGCTCTGATTACCAACTTGTAACACCCACGATGCGGCTATATCTCCCACGTGTCGGAGCACGACTTAGATGCGTAACCGCATACTAGGCATGTCGCAAGAGGGGTAATCTTTACACATCCCATGTACTGAATAAGATAGAGATAAAGAGTTGGCTTACAATCGCCACTTCACACAATACATAAATATAGCATTACATCATCCAGAATACAATCAAGGTCCGACTACGAAACCAATATAAAGACAACCCCAAATGCATAAGATCCCCGATCGCCCCAACTGGGCTCCACTACTGATCGTCTGGAAAGGAAACATAGTAACATCCTGAATTCTTGTCAAACTCCCACTTGAGTTCGGTCGCATCCCCTGGAATGGCACCATCGGCACCTGCATCTGGTTGGGAAGTAATCTGTGAGTCACGAGGACTCAACAATCTCACACCCTCGCGATCAAGACTATTCAAGCTTATGGGAAGGAAAAGGTAGTGAGGTGGAGCTGCAGCAAGCACTAGCATATATGGTGGCTACCTTACGCAAATAAGAGCGAGAAGAGGAGCAAAGCACGTTCGATAAACATGACCAAGAAGTGATCCTAGAACTACTTACGTTCAAGCATAACACGAGACCGTGTTCTCTTCCCGGACTCCGCCGAAAAGAGACCATCACAGCTACGCACGCGGTTGATTCATTTTAATTGAGTTATGTGTCAGGTTTTTTACAACCGGATATTAACAAATTCCCATCTGCCCATAACCGCGGGCAGGGCTTTCGAAAGTTCAAAACCCTGCAGGGGTGTACCAACTTAGCCCATCACAAGCTCTCACGGACAACGAAGGATATTCCCTCTCCCAGGATGACCCGATCAGACTCGGAATCCCGGTTACAAGACATCTCGACAAAGGTAAAACAAGACCAGCAAAGCCACCCAATGTGCCGACAAATCCCAATAGGAGCTGCACATATCTCGTTCTCAGGGCATACCAGATGAACCCTACGTACAACTAAAACCAACCCTCAAGTTTCCCTGAAGTGGCGTTGCAAGTGGCTTTGTTTGGGACCAACACTCAAAGGAACACTGGCCCGGGAGTTTAAAATAAAGATGACCCTTGAGTCCGCAGAACCCAAGGGAAAAGGCTTAGGTGGCAAATGGTAAAACCAAGGTTGGGCCTGGCTGGAGGAGTTTTATTCAAGGCGAACTGTCAAGGGGTTCCCATTATAACCCAACCGCGTAAGGAACGCAAAATCAAGGAACATAACACTGGTATGAGGGAAACTAGGGCAGCAGGAGTGGAAAAAAACACCAGGCATAAGGCCAAGCCTTCCACCCTTTACCAAGTATATAGGTGCATTAAAGTAACCAAGATATAATAATGATATCCCAACAATAATCATGTTCCAACAAGGAACAAACTCCATTCTTCACCTGCAACTAGCAATGCTATAAGAGGGGCTGAGCAAAACGGTAACATAGCCAAACAACGATTTGCTAGGACAAGGTGGGTTAGACATTTGACATGGCAATATGGGAGGCATGATATAGCAAGTGCTATGTATCGCGGCATAGGCATATTAATAGAGCGATCAACTAGCAAGCAAAGATAGAAGTGATTTCGAGGGTATGGTCATCTTGCATGCAAAGTTCTCTGAGTTGACGTAAGCTTGATCCTCGTAAGCGTACTCAATGGGTTCCTCAATCACGAACTCGTCTCCCGACTCTACCCAAGGCAATAACGCAAGCAAGGGAAACACAATCAACCACGGTGCAATGTGCAACCAACATGATGCAAAACATGGCATGATATGCGGGAGGTGCTATGCAATGCATATGCGTGCTCTGGAAGGAAAAGATAGAACTAGGCCTCAACTTGGCAAAACAAGCGTGCTGCTGGAAAGATAAGTTGATTTTGGTCGAAATCCATATAAAGATCACCGGAATCCGATGCACGGTTTGCAAATGGCAAGCAAAACAAGAATTGCACCATTCTGCGATTAACAACACGATGCCATCTAAAATGCAACAAGAAAATAAGCTACTGCACTCTAACATAGTAACAAAGCACATGGAAGTGATCTACTCAAGATGCTTGACAAAAGATGAACACTGAGCTACGGCTAAATCACACAATAGCAGGTTCAAACAAGCATGGCCAAAGTGCAAAAGATAACAGCATCACAGACTTAGTGAAAATAACATGTCAGGAATTAACATCAGGAAGCAATGTTTAGAGCAAGATAACAATATTCTACAGGATCAGAACATAGCAAAGAATGGCATGGCATGAATCTACTCAAAGCATATAACAAAAGTCCCTTACTGACCATAAGCCAAAAGGGCACAGAAAACATGATGGCACCCATATAAACATAGCAAGTTACGTTAATAGATTCAGACTTAGCAGAAAACTGGACATGGCATAAACAGAGTTACGTAGGCATGTTTGCAAGCTTGATGCACTCACCACAAGGCATTGCATGACAAACTAAGCATACAACCAGCAAGAAGACATGTTCAGTAAGCTAACCAAGGCAAGAACCATCTCATAGCATGCAAGGATCAACTACAACAACCTTGGCAAAATTGATTAACACGTAAACAATCTGCCAGGAACATTTTATAGCAAAAGTAGAGCAGGATTGAGTCATGCTAGGGTACTCCATAAATGCAAACAAGGGCATCGATTGATAGAGCATAACCATATACCCAAATCATCCTTACTGAACATACTCAAAAGAGGCATGTATCACTTTGTAGCAACATGAATACATAGCATAAAAATAACATCAGGGAAATGACTTTGTGAAATTCTAAACCCCTGAAATCAGCAACATTACGAGAGCTACTTTGCATGCATGTGCTAGTCACCACATTGATCACAAAAATACATGGCATACACCCCTGTAAATATGGCATGGCATAGCCCAAAACACATGTAGGGCTCAAGTTCATATGCAGCACACAATAATCATGGCAAAAATGACAAATGCTCAAAAACTGATAGGAAACAGGAACTAACATTTTATAGCACTCTTGCAACAGACATTTGGGCATCAAGATGGACTCAAACAAGCATGGTGCAATGGAACAAAATGGAGAAGACATCCTAACGAACATTTTGATATATGGCACGCTCAAAACGGAGCTACGGATGCGGAGTTATGATGCGATGAACAGGGCTAGAGAATATTAGGGACTTAGACAAAAATTGAACACACCGAGCGGTAGATAACTAAGATGTGCGCGGGGCGGGGCTTAGCGGGGCTGCTCACCATGGGCCAAGCCCAGTAGAGGAGGAGGTCGGGCCTTGGAGGCCGGTTGGGCTGGGCCGGCTCGGCTCCACCGATCCCTCTTGGATCGGGGAGGCAGAGCAAGGCGGCGATCCCGGCGGGGCGACGAGCCGGCGAAGGGACGGCGCCGGGAGAGGTGGTGACGGCGGATCCCGGTCCGATGGGGCCAGATCCGGGGACAGGCGACGACGGGGAGCCGTGGTGGGGCGTGGACGAGCTCAGATCTGGGCTCCCCGGCGGCGAACGGCGGCGCAGGCCGACGGGAACCGATTGCCAGAGTTGGTCGCCGGGGACGGCTGACAGCGACAGGCGAGCGCGGGCGCAGAAGACGGCGCGTGAGTGAGCGGGAGAGGCAACGGGCGGCGCGTGGGCTCGGAGGGCCGGACGCGGGCTCTCCGGGCGGTGGCGGGTGGCGGCGGCGCTTGACACATGGCAGGCGGCGATTCGCCAGTGGCGGCAGCGCGGACGCATCCGACCCGGACGGATGTGTCCGGCGGCGCGAGGAGAGGGAGAGTTAGGGTTTCGCCCAAAAATTTCGGGGGTGAGGACATATATATAGGCAGAGGGAGCTAGGAGAGTCCAAATGAGGAGCGGTTTTGGGCCACCCGATCGTGATCGAACGGCTGAGAGGATGGAGGGGGTTTCGATGGGTTTTGGGCCACTTTGGAGGGGTGTTGGGCTGCAACACACATGAGGCCTTTACAATTCCGCGGTTAACCGTTGGAGTATCAAACGAACTCCAAATGGCACAAAACTTGACAGGCGGTCTACCGGTGGTGTACCAAGGCCGCTTGGCAAATCTCGGTCCATTCCTAGAAGGTTTAACACCCGCACACGAAAAGAGGCAAAAGGGGGCTCCGGAGGACATAGGAGTGCGGGATCGCAAAACGGACAACGGGGAAAATGCTCGGATGCATGAGATGAACACGTATGCAAATGCGATGCACATGATGACATGATATGAGATGCATGACATGGACAAAATGCAAAACAAAGACAAAACCCAACCACGAGGCAATATCATAACTTAGAGCCGAAAAGGCAAGAGTTGGAATATAAATATGGTAAATTACATCCGGGACGTTACACATGTCATGAGTTAACCGACCTCAATAGACGGCAAAAAACGCCAGCCCGCCGCACTTTGAGAGAGACGAGGAGGGAGAAGCGATATGGGCTGCTGGATTACTAGAGATAGGTGTCGCACGGAAGCCAAGATATATGGTGATAGCGTGGGTTAGCCATGTACTAGTATGATGTAACTGCACTGGGCTGCCGTGTTTCGTACTCTTCCAGTCCACTGTGGAGATGATTGGTTGATTTTATATCGCTGAATAATATAAAATATTATGAGTGCATACGCTCCACCACGAGGTTCCTTGCTCCTTATCGGTCGTCGGGAATCTATGTTCTTCCACTCTATTTTTTTACGTGATCTTTGTTCACCCTTTTGCCAACACACGAGACATCTAGCATCAAGGTGCACGTGTCATGCAAGGATCATTCCATCTATATGAAGAACACTTGGGACTCGAACTACGAGATGGACATGTACACAGGAGTGGACGTGCGAACCAGTGTAATGTAGCGCAATAAGTGAAGTAGAAAGGCACAAATAGTATGAACATGCATGGCATGTAGGCATTTGTCTCTTACTACCACTAAAATGTTGTACATGCAATGCCCGGTGATGTTATGGAGTACGTGACTAAGTACTCTACTACTACTATATTAATTGGAGGCACATATTAGGTTTTATATTTGTTTACATGTATGCCCCGAGACCTTCCAACTAGACGTGTCTTTCTCTCCGGGTCGCACTTTGTATCGTTCATACCACTAGTATAGTGGTACTACTACGTGTGGTCTCCAACCCAGAAGTGGAGACGCTCTACCACGCTGTTCATGTCCCACTCCTTTCGCTGACATGTGGGACATCCAGCACGTGCCGTGTGTTTGGCACTCCTTCATCGTAAGAGTTCAAACGCTAGCATTCATCAGAAATAAAAAATAAATATAAATCACCAGTGATACTATACCACGCGGTTTCCTTGCTCCTCGATATCGAAAAGAATACTTCCGCTCGCTGACATGTGGGACGTCGACCATCCTGGTCCACTTGCCATGCCCGCAGAACTCCAAGGGAGAGTCACCCCGGTCATTGCACCGCAGTAATTACTAATGAGCTGTCAAATCACAGGCCCAGCCTTACCCACTGTGAAGTTGCTCAGACGAAGGAACCATCATGACTTCGTTGATTCCGCTTCTTGAAGAAAACTACTGTACCAGCAGTACTTCTAGCTACAGTAGTTACTCCAACAGAGGCCACCTTTGGTTCATAGGATAGGAATTTTATAGGAATATGAAAATCAAAGGAAGTGAGATGACATGCATCTCAATTCCTATAGAGAAAGAGATGACATTTGATGCATAGGATAGGAATTTTTCCATTGTGTCTAGGCTAATGTACTGGTAATTTGCTCTAAAAACTACAGTTGTCGGGGGTTTGGTGCTACATATGCCAACGGATAGCTTATCATGGTGGGGGCGAGTAGAACGTCGCCGGTGCCTGGAAACGGGATGAGGCGAAGACATGCACGCCAGCGAATCTTACCCAGCTTCAGGGCTCTCCGGGGAGATAATACCCCTACTACTGCTCTACGGGGTCTCCGCATGATCACTATGGCCAAGTGTTTACACGGTTGCTCCTTGAGCTGTTTCTTAGAGGCAGGAGAGAGCAAGGCTAGCTCTCTCCTTCTATCTGGTATGGTCTAAAGCTACTGGGTTTCCCTCCTTTGCATGGGTGCCCTGGGGGGTTTATATAGGCCTGCCCCCAGGGGTACAATGGTAATTCGACTGGGCGCGAGCCCAGCCGTCAGTGCCTCTGGCCTCCGATTTCTCCGCCGACTGCTAGGGCCCGCCGATTGGCGGGCCCCGCCGACTGGTCTGGTACGGAGCCGACAGGCCGCGTCCGCCGCGGGCGGGTCTTGCCGGCTGCTGATTACTGTAGCCGTGCTTCTGATGACGCGGGCTTGGTCATGGGGTCGTGGCAACAGTCCCGCCGCCTGGCGGGCGATCACTATTGCCACTCCCCATCACATCTTGATTAATGGTGCATGGGGCCCAGGGGAGGGCTCGGCCGACTCCCCGGGCCGACTCCTGAATGATCCGACTGGCGGTCCTCTCGCCGTCTCCTAGGGTCTCACTGACTGGCGGGACCTGCTGCTTCCGGGCCGTTCAGACAAGCTGTCGTGGGTGCAGGACTCGGTACTGTGGTGCTGATGTTAGGGCCGACAGGGCAACAGTGCCACGCCGCACTGAGATCTTCCCGAGTACGGCGTGCTGTGGCCATGACTGCCCTTGGTAAGGGGTGGGAGTGGGCTTCACTGTAGCCACGCCCCCTGCCCCGTCCCCTTCGATGAGGTCATGGGTTTGTTGGAGTCGCCGACCGACTCCCCAAAGTCGTCCCTGGGACTCGGCCGTGAGCGGGCAGTCGGCCGCCCCGCCGTCAACTCCTTAGGAGGCGGCTCTTTGCCCTGGGGTTTTGAGGGGCGCAACCTGCCTCGACGTCTTGAAAGGTTATGGGACTCGGGTTGGCCTACCCGTGGCCCATTACTCCGACAGTAGTCCTCGAAGCTGGTGAGGCACCGCGGTCGATCGGCCGAGAAGCCTCAGCAGTTTCTCTTTCCGGGTGCTCAACACATGGTCTTTGATTGACTTCTGCCGGGCCGTCTAGAAGGAGTCGGACTTGCTCAACTCGGACTCACTCAATTCCGACTTTCTCAGTATTTCGAACATCACGGCAGGATTTTAAGTGGCGTGCTAGCTAAGCCTCCAGGCCGCCGCCCGTTCTTGGCCTGTCACGCAAGGGCACGTGGCCAGGCCGTCCTGCCAGCCTACACGTGCGATGGGACAGGCCCATAGGGGGGCCCGCCACTACCGCGCCTCGGCACCCGAGCGGATCCGCTGCGGCCCCGGTGGACGGTTGGAATTCCCGTGGAGTTACTGCGCGCAGTAACTTTACGTGGATCATGGGGGTCGTGGGGTTGTGGGCGCAGTAAATCCCCACGTCCGCCCCCTCGGCTTCGCAGCCCACGGGGCTATAGCAGGGGGAAGAGGGGGGCACGCGCGCCCCTCCTTCCCACTACTCCTCATTCTTTCCTCCTTGCTGCTCCTCACTCTCCTCCTTCCTCTTCTCTTCTTCGCTCCGCCGCACGCCCAAGCTCCGGCGAACGCTGCGGCGACAGCTCGCGATGAATTCTTCCTCCGCTGTCGCGCCTCCCCTAGTGCGCTCCAGCACCTGGGACGGTTCCGAAGTTCATGAAGACCACATTGAGTTCCTCCGCCGGACCCGTCGGCTTCCCGGCGAGGATCGTGTGCAGGTGCGTCTTGCGCCAGAGGAGGAGATTTCCCCCGCACCGCAGGAGGGCGAGCGGGTCATCTTCCGCTCGCACTGCCTGCGCGGGCTGGGGCTACCGGCGAGCAGTTTTTTCCGGTCCTTCCTGGAGTTCTATGGTGTCCAGCCGCACCACCTCACCCCCAATGCAGTGGTGCTGCTGTCCGCCTTCGTGGCCCTGTGCGAAGGCTTCCTCGGAGTCCTCCCCACCCTCGAGCTCTGGGGGGAGTTCTTCTTCTCCTAGCTCGGCACCCAGGCCACGGGCGTGCCGGCTCAGTGCAGCGCCTTCATCGTGGTGCGAAGGTCGGGGGCCGACAATCCCTTCCCCTCCATCTCACTGATAAAGTCGGTGAAGATGTGGCAGAGATCCTACTTCTACATCAGGAACTTCTCCACGAGGGGCGACTGGGTCAACCTGCCGGCTTTCGAAGCCGGCCCGCCAGCTGGGAGACTGCCCAACTGGTCGTACCGGGCCAGGTCGCTGACGCCTGCGGGAGCCGGCGCCATCACGCGACTCCGAGTGCTGACGCAGTCGGAGGGTCTGACTGGTCCGGACCTGCTGGCCGCCTTCGTTTCGCGCCGAGTTCTCCCACTCCAAGGCCGCCCTCACATGATATGCCAGATGAGCGGGCACCGCGACCCGAGTCGGATGTGCACCAAGGACATGCCTCACGAAGAGGTGGCCTTCATGGTGAACTACCTCTCGGACAGCAGGCTCCTGGAGGACTGGCGATTCGGCAAGGAGCCGTACTCCTGCGCCAACCCCCTGCATGTGGTGAGTCTCCTTTCTTTTCTTTCTTTAGATTGCCTTCTTCTTGCCGAGTTTTGTTTTGACCAGTCGGCTTTGGTTAGAATCCCCTTCTTCACCCACTAGCCGGCACCTCGGGGGCGGCCCGTGAGTTCCTCGCCGACCGAGCGGAGAGCGACGTCGACGACCCCGATCTGGGGGCGGCAGCTCTGGAAGACGACGCCGAGGGAGGAGGAGGGACAGCAGGCGACTTCAGGCCTTCGGCTACCTTCGCCGACTGGCCTGAGGACAACGCCGAGGGAGAAGTCGCCCCTCACCATCGGCCAGGAGCCAGCCAGCCTGGCGCGGGCTCTTCTGCCGCGCCGGGCGCTCCAGGCGACAGGAAGAAGCGCAGGGCTGTGCCGACCTTGTTCGGCAGTTGGCCGAAGAAGCCCAAGGGCTCGGCTGTGGCGACCCGGCGGGACGAGGCAGCCACGAAGGCCATCCGCTTCCGTAAGGAAGTGAAGAAGCCGCCGTTGGTCTCCGCGTAAGTATTCTGTCTTCAAAGTTTTATTCTTTCTTCGTGATTTGTCTGAGTCTCTGCTTGCCCCTCTTGCTTCAGGGCTCCCCTCTCTCTTGAGCGGGTTGCCGCCGCCCCCGTAATGGGGTCAGCGGAGACGTCTGCCACCACTCGGCGGATTGACCCCGCTTCTGACCTCCGGGAGGCGACGGAGCGGAATGCGCAGGAGAAGCGCAACGAAGAAGAGGCCCTCCGCCTGGAGAAGGCGGAGGCCGACAGGGTGGAGGCCTCCACTAAGAAAAAAACTAGCGGAGGCTGAAGCCGCCGCCGCGGCGAAGCAGCGGGCTGAGGAAGCCGCACGCCGCCAGTCGGCAGTGCTCGTCACCCCGTTGAAATCTGCGCCGCCGCCTCCAGAGTTCACGGGGCAAACTGGAGAAGCCGGCGGGGAGAACCCCGTCGAGGAGAGGGAAGGCGGCGACCCCTCTACTCTGGACGCGAACGTTCCGCCGCCGCCTCCGCCGCCGTCTGAAGGCGCGCAAGGCGAGCAGCCAGCGGACCCTCCGGTGCCGCCGACCGAAGACGAGGCCGTGGTGAGGCTACTCCTCCAAGTCGGCTCGCCAACGCGCCGTCGTCTGGAGAAGGCGACTTCGGCACCCCGCCCCCTGGAAGCCGGCACCGCCAGCTCGGCGGCCCCAGACGCTGAAGCGACGAGCGCCGCACCTATTGGGTGGGTGCGAGGAGGTGGCACAGGGCCGCTGAACCGGGGCGAAGCTCCGTGCTGAGGGCGACGCTCTCCAGAGGTGCACCAAGGCATTCCTAGCGTCGCGGGCAGCCGTCCGGGTATGTTTTTTTTCCTTTGGTCTTTGTTTTCTTGTTCCTCTCTGTGGGGGCGCGCCAGCGCACCCACTAGGTGTAGTCCCCGAGTTTCGGGCCGGCTGCTGAGCAGGCGGCCCGGAACTCCAATTGATGAACTTCTGGGTACTAACTTTGTCTGAAATGCTTGTCGCAGGATTACCACAACCTCCGCGTCACTGCCTTCAACCGTAACGTTGAAGAGCTGGGAAAGCGGACTGCCGACTTGGCGAAGAGCCGGAGTAAGTCATTTTTCTATTCTCTGCGGGGGCGCGCTAGCGCACCCGCGGGCTGTAGTCCCCGAGATTCGGGCCGACTGCTGAGCAGTCGGGCCGGATCTCCCCGACGACCTACTTTATTGACGACTGTTATCTTTCTTCCTTTTCTTCAGGAGCCAACGCTGCTCTTCAACAGTAGCTGAGCGAAGCCAACTCCGCCCTGCGCGCCAAAGGGGAGGAGTGCAGCAGGCTCGCCACAGAGCGCGATCTGCTGGCCACTTAGTTGGCAGAGCAGAAGGAACTACTTGTGAAGTCGCAGAGGGAGGCGGAGGAGACGGAAACCGTCCTCTTGGCCGAGTTCGCGAGAGAGCGCTCCTCCTGGTCTGACAAGGAGGCGCTGCTGTCCTCTGGCTTCCAGGAGATTGAAGACACCGTTGATGGTGAGTCTCTTTATTTTCTTTCTTCGAGCTGCCAATTTAAATCGTGCTGACTCCTGGTTTTTGACTAGCTTCCTCGTTTCTTCGCGTCTTTACAGACTTCTTCCCTGGGCAGTCGCAGGCCGCCATCCAAGCCATCGAGGCCGAGCGTGAAAGTCGGAGGGCGGAGGGCGCAGAGATCGCCGCCGATGCCCCCCGAACTCTTGACGAGCACATCCTGAGCATCGAGGATCACCTCCGGCCGGCTCACCGGATGCTGCGCCGGCTTCAGCGCGTCGGTGCCCAGGCGACTGCCACCCTTTGGCCGGATATGCAGGCTCCGCGCACCCCCGGCCTGACGGCCAACTGGCTGGAGGTCATGGCTGGTCGTCTTGAGGCCTGGAAGGGCTCTTCGGCCCGGGCTGGAGCGCGCCTGGCCTTGGAGTTTGTCAAGGCGTGGTACCCAGGGCTGGATCTAGACCGGTTGGCCACGCTTCGGTTGGAGGCCCAGCCGGAGTTGGCGGCTGCGGAAGATGCCCTCGTAAAACGTGTTGCTGCGATCACCGAGTACACCGACACCAGCATCTTCGTCCCCGAGCGGTCTGAAGACGGCAAGGAGGTACCGCCGGAGTGGTTTGGGATGAACCCAGACTATGGCGAAGACTCGGCGGAGGTGATTGGCTCCATCGTCGAGGAGGAGGACGAGGCGGAGGATGGAGGCGAGGCGGAGGCACCAGAAGACGGAGCAGACGGCTAGCCTCAGCCCGACCACGCCTCCAGCAACGAGCCGCGTGCGATCGAGTCGACTGCTGCCGGAGGTGATCAAGTCGAGACTAGCCAGCCAGCTGCCCCGACGCCTGACGCTGGCGCCTCCTCCGACCTCCGAATCCGTCAGCTGCCTCCTAAGCTGCCGCTATATCTTTTATTTTATCTGCTTCAGTAGTCTTTGAAGAACTTGTTAATTCGCACAATTCCACCCGCGGGGTGTATTTTGAACCTCTACTCGACAATTCGGCCAAGGGCCTATGTTATGTAAATATATCTATCTATCTTTTCTTACTCATTGTTCTTTTGGCTTTTTTCCTTTGTCGCTTTCTCTTAGTTGCCTGCCTTGCCAATCGGACAGCCGCTCTGCGGACTGTTGCTGGATCAAGTGCTAGGCTACTTTGGGAAAGCAAGTACTTAGCCGATTTCAAGATTTTTTTTGAGCAAGTTGGATAGGAAGCGACAGTTCGACTATCCGAGAGTCGGTTTGCGAGAAAGGCTGGAAGCCGTCTTGAGCTATGTTTTATGCTTTGAGTCCTTAGCCATTTTTCATGTGAATGCCCATTCTACCTTACTACTGCCCACCGTACAGTCGCTCTGCGAGCTGCGGCTTCTGACAGGAGACGGTTTGGGCGTTTACACACTACTTGTCCGGCTGTAGCAAGCATTTCATAGTGCAAGGCGGCAAGTGCCCAGGCCGATTTGTCGAGCCCGGTGCCAAACGGCATAAAAAGGAGTAACATACTTGCAGTCATAATTTTTATCATACAGACAAAAGAGGGCAGTCCCCGAGCTCGCCTGGGGGCCCCGAAGTCTTGGTTCTTTAATACAAAAGGTAGCGTGGTACATACTGCATCAGCTGTAAAACCTTCGGAGGAGATTTGCATTCCATGGCCGCTCTGTCTCCTTGCCGGAGTTGTCCCTCTTGCGTGCTCGGGGCTTCTGAGCGTCGATCAGGTAGTAGGAATCGTTTCCCAGTACTTTGCTGATGATGAAAGGGCCTTCCCAACGCGCCGAAAGCTTGTGCTGGCCGGGTGTTCGCTGGATCAGCCGGAGCACAAGGTCGCCTTCTTGGAAAGATCTTGGCCTGACCTTCCTGTTGTGGTACCGGCGCAGGCTCTCCTGGTAGATGTTGGATTGGCTGAGTGCCAACAGCCGGCCCTCTTCCAGCAGATCGACACCGTCTTGTCGTGCTTCTTCTGCTTCCTCCTCGGTTTACATGGTGACTCGTGGGGAGTCGAACTCTATGTACGTTGGGATGATGGCTTCGGCACCATGGATGAGGAAGAAGGGCGTGAAGCCGGTTGACTTGTTTGGTGTCGTGCGTAGACTCCAGAGGACGGCTGGCAGCTCGTCGAGCCAACAGCCAGCCGAGCGCTCCAGAGGCTCGATCAACCGAGGCTTGATGCCAGACAGGATGAGGCCGTTTGCTCACTCCACTTGGCCATTTGACTGCGGGTGGGCGATGGACACTAGGTCCAGTCAGATGCCCTGTGTTGCACAGAAACGGGCCAAGGCGCCTTTGGCAAAATTTGTGCCGTTGTCGGTGATGATGCTGTGTGGTATGCCGTACAGAATGGTGATATCGGTGATGAAAGTCACGGCAGTCGGACTGTTCAGTTTCTTAATTGGCTTCGCTTCTATCCACTTGGTGAACTTGTCCACTGCGACAAGTAGGTGAGTTAAACCACCTCGTGCTGTCTTGATTGGTCCCACCATGTCTAGACCCCAAACTGCGAAAGGCCAGGCAATGGGGATGGTCTTGAGCGCAGAAGCCAGCTGGTGCGGCTTGGAGATGAACTTTTGGCATCCTTTGCATTTTTGGACCAACTCCTTGGCCTCTTCCAAGGCAGTCGGCCAGAAGAAACCGTGTCGAAAGGCTTTGGCGACGAGTGCTCTTGAAGCCGCATGGTGGCCGCATTCGCCTTGATGGATGTCTTTGAGAATGGCTTGGCCTTGCTCTGGCTCTACGCAGTGCTGGTAGACACCAGTGACGCTGCGCCTGACCAGCTCTCTGTTGACTATGGTATAGGCTGCCGCCCGGCATTGTACTTGCCGAGCTGAGGTCTCATCAGTTGGTAGCTCTTTGTTCACCAGGAATTTGAGGATGGGCTGGGCCCATGAGGGTGATGCTATTTCTTTGACTACCAGAACTGCGACTTGGACGAGGGCTGCTGGGTTGGGAGGCGGCGGGTTGGAGTCAACAGCCGCTTGCTGGGTTGATGAAGTCCCCAGGCCGAATGGCGCGGTCCTTGGGCCGAGTTCTGGAATCTTCGAGTCCGCCACCGCAGTCCCCGGGCCGGGTTCCGCAGTCCCTGGGCTAGGCTCGACTGTGGCGGCTTCGGAGTCATCTGCCGAGATCCTCGTGTCGCCTGCCGGGGCTCTGGAGTCGGATCCGACGTCTTCGGGAGGAGCCGGTACGAAGATGGAGTCTGATTCTGGCGAGGACTTGACGGACGGCTTGAGAAGGCGTTGAAGGGCGACACCAGATGGTATTGCTTGGCGGGTAGAGCCGATTCGTGCCAATGCATCTGCTTGGTTGTTGTCATTCCTTGGTACATGATGGAACTCGCATCCTTCGAAATACCCGCTGAGTTGCTGCATGAGGAAACGGTAGCTCGCCATGTTTGCATCTTTCGCGTCCCAGTCGCCGGATGATTGCTGGACCACTAAGTCCGAGTCACCATAACAAAAGATCCGGCGGATGCCAAGCTCTTTGGCAAGCCGGAGCCCGTGAATGAGCGCCTCGTACTCGGCGACGTTATTGAAGGCGGCAAAGTGGATTTGCAGCGCATACTTGAGCTTGTCGCCTTTGGGAGAGGTGAGGACGACGCCGGCTCCCAAGCCAGTGCGCATCTTGGAGCCGTCGAAATGCATCCGCCAATGGGTGGAATCAGGTGCTGGAGGCAGGTACTGGGTCTCGGCCCAGTCGACGAGGAAGTCGGCCAGTGCTTGTGATTTGATAGCGGTGCGGGGCTGGTAGTAGATGGTGTAAGGAGCTAGCTCTATGGCCCACTTTGCCACTCGACCAGAAGCATCTCGGCTACTGATGATCTCGGCAAGTGGGGCCGTGCAGACCATCATGATTGGATGCTCTTGAAAGTAAGGCTTCAATTTCTTGCAGCAAAGTGTACGCCATAGCACATCTTCTGGTAGTGGGGGTAGTTCTGCTTGGAGGTCGACAATACCTCGCTCAGGTAATATACTGGTCTCTGGACAGGTAGCGCCTTGCCTTCCTCCTTGTGCTCCACTACAATGACTGTGCTGACTACCTGGCTGGTGGCGGCGATGTACAGGAGCATAGGTTCCTTGGGAGTCGGAGCCGCCAGGACAGGCGGAGTAGTCAACATCTTCTTCAACTGGTGAAAAGCTTCGTCTGCCTTATGGTTCCACTCAAAAAAAGTGGTCTTCTTCATGAGTTGGTATAAGGGGAGAGCTTTCTCGCCTAGCCGACTGATGAATCGGCTGATGGATGCTAAGCAGCCGGTGAACTTCTGCACATCCAGCAGTCGGCTGGGTACCTCCATTCTCTCGATGGCCTTGATTTTTACTGGGTTGCATTCTATGCTGCGTTCTGAGACCAGGAAACCAGCAGCTGGCCGGCTGGTACTCCGAAGACACACTTCTCGGGGTTGAGCTTGATCTGGAACCAACGCAGGTTCTCAAAGGTCTCCTTGAGGTCTTCCAGCAGTGTTCCACGCTTTTCCGTTTTCACCACTACGTCGTCCACGTAGACGTGGGCGTTCCGGCCAAGCTGCTTGAGGAGACACTTCTGCATGCAATGCTGAAAGATGGCGCCGGCATTCCTCAAGCCGAACGTCATGGTAAGGTAGCAGAATGCTCCAAACGGCATGATGAAGGCGGTCTTCAATCTGTCAGCCGGGTTCAGCTTGATCTGGTGATATCCTGAGTATGCATCCAAGAAACTCAACAACTCGCATCCGGCTGTGGAGTCTATCACCTCATCGATTCTTGGTAGAGCAAATGGGTCCTTGGGGAAGGCCTTGTTGATGCTCGTGTAGTCAATACACATTCGCCACTACTTGTTCTTCTTTAGTACCAGGACCGGATTTGCCAGCCACTCCGGAAAGAAAACTTCCATAATGAAGCCGGCTGCTAGGAGTCGGGCTATCTCTTCTCCGACAACTCTTCTCTTCTCTTCTGATAAGCGGCGCAGGGGCTGCCTGACCGGCTTTGCATCAGATCGAACATGTAACTTGTGCTCGGCGAAATCTGTCGGTACACCTGGCATGTCTTTGGGGGACCATGCGAAGATGTCCTGATCTCACGGAGGAAATCGACGAGCTCGCCTTCCTATTTGCTATCGAGGTTTGCACCTACGACGGCGTACCTCTCTGGGTGCTCCGGATCCAAGGGTATCTTCTTTGTCTCTTTGGCCGGCTTGAACGAACCCTCAGCCTCCGACTCTTTTGGGCTAGGCGATACCTCAGGCTGCTTGCCGGCCATCGCCACAACTCGCTCAAGGAGCCGCTTCTCAGCCGCGATTACCAGGGACTCGGCCAGCCGACTGCTCTCAGCTGCACAAGCAGACGACTTCCGGTAGTCGCCTGCCACAGTCAGAATTCCCCTGGAACTAGGCATCTTCATCTTGAGGTAAGCGTAGTGGGGAACCACCATGAACTTGGCCAAGGCGGGTCGGCCAAGTAGCGCATGGTATGGGCTCTCAAGGTCCACCACCTCAAACCAAACAGATTCTCTTCGGAAGTGATCTTTGTCCCCAAAGAGGATGTCCATTAGGATCTTGCCGATCGGTGAGTAGAAAAGCCCAGGTGCAATGCTGTGGAACACTGTCCGGCTACTCTGAAGCTGTCTTTGCTTGATTCCTAACTTCTCCATGGTATCCTTGTACAGGATATTGATGCTGCTGGCCCCGTCTATCAGAACTCGCGAGAAATGCGCGGCCCGTTTGTCCGTAGCAAAGGTGGCGTCTAGGACCAAGGCGTAGGAGCCCGGACTCGGCATCACTTCTGGGTGGTCAGCCCTGCTCCAGCTGATGGGCTTCTCAGACTAGTGCATGAACTCTGGCATCTTTGAGGCTACTGCGTTCACCTCTTGTCGCTGCAGCCGCCTGCTACGTCGATCATCAGCCATATTGGTGAACACCACGTAGGCTCCGTGTTCTTCAGGGTATTCGTCTTGTACTGCGCCGACTGGCCTGACTGCCGGCTGCTGGGGCGGAGGCGGAGGCGGCTGCCCAGCAGGCGGGGGTGGCAGGAGGCCGTCTCCCTTGGCGATCCTAGTGAGCCAGTGGCACTTCCGGGTAGTGTGATCCGACGGCTTTGCGCCGCTGTAGAACTTGCAAGGTCCATCCAAGGTCTACTCATAGGAGAAGGTCGGCAACCAATTAGGCTTGCCTCCTTTCTGTCGCTTGGGCGAAGGCTGCTCTTCTGGCTGCTGGGCTTCAACGGTCGCGACCTGCCGGCTACTGGAAGCCAGCTGCGGGGCCTTGCGCTTGTTGTCGCCGGCCGGCGTCTGCCGCCGGAGTTCTTGGAGCTTGAGGAGGCACTTTGCCAGTTGTGCTGATTTGAATTTCCGCCTTCATGGAGGAGTCGGCCGTGGCGTACTTGTCCGCTATGATCAGCAGCTCGTCGAGGGTTTCTGGGTCGTCGCAGAGGAGCTTGTGCTTGAGGAGGGTGCCTTCTCGGCACCCAGCTGTGAAGTACTCGATGGCCTGCACCTCGTGCATGCCCTCGCAGGAGTTCTGGAGCTCAGCCCAACGCGTGAGGTAGTCGCGAGTTGACTCGTCGGGACCTTGCACGCACAAGGAGAGCTGGCGAGGCTTGGGAGGACGCTTGTACATGCTGGTGAAGTTGCAGACGAACGCTTCGGTGAAGTCGACCCAGCTGTTGATGCTGCGGGGCTTTAGGCTGTTCAGCCATGTCCGGGCCGTGCCCTGGAGCATGAGCGAAACGTACTTTACGGCGACACGCTTGTTGCCGTTTGCTATGCTGACAGCCGTGGAGTAGTCGACTAGCCAGTCTTCCGGCTTCACGGAGCCGGTATACATGGGCGTGTCTCTTGGGAAAGGGCTCGTCCCAAATGCGGGGCCCGAAACAAGGCGGACCCAGCTCGTCTTCTTCTTCCAGCGCCAGGGACCGGTGAAGTCGGTCGATCCGGTGGCGGGCGTCATTCTCTCCAACTCCCTCTCGGCAGCCAAGGCAGTCGCCGAGAGTCGGATGGTCAACAGGTGGTGGGGAGACTCGCCTCTCCTTACGGGGAGGGGGAGGCGGACAGTCGTCCCGTCGTTCCACTGCTCTCGGGCGGCCATCTCGGTCGCGCTCTATGGTAATGCGAGTCCGACTGTGGCTGCCAACCGGCTCCTTGTCCTTTCTTCCTCGGGAGCCGCTAGTCGGCATCTGAGATGTCGCGCCTTGATCTCGGTGCAGGTCGTCGTTTGGCCGCTGCGGCGCCTCCGTGCGGCAGCCGGCCTCGTTCTGCGCGGCGGCCGCGTCGAGGAGCCGCTGGACTCGCTCCATCATGAGGCGGCGCTCTTCGCCCTCAAAATTGTCCAGCTCAGCCGCCGCTGCCTGGGTGGCTCAAATGTTCTCCGTAGGCGTAGCGTACACAGGGCGGCTTGCCCCAAACAGGCCGGCGATGGCTACGCCGCGCTGCTGGACCGCGCCAAGGTGGCTGGGCCCCACTGGGGCCGGCGAGCCGCCAACAGCGCGATCCATCTCTCGCCGGTAAGCTTCTGACAAGCGTCTCATGCTGGCCAGCTTCTTTGCGCCTTCAACGAGCTGAAGGCGGCGCGCTTCTAACGTCTCTACGTCAGCATCTTCCGGAATGGGCGCAGTTAGGTCTTGCAGTGCCGCGCCGAGTGAGTCGGCCGCTCCTCCGCCAGGGAACTCGTCATGACTGATGACTAGCACCTCAGTGACGGTGCTTCCGTCGCTCTCTGCGTGGGGGGGAGGTTCGTCGTAGACCACCATGTTGGTGGGGAACGAGTCGAGCGACGCGGTGTCGGAGTCGACCAGCATCGGGTCGGTGGAGCCTACGGGGTCCAAGTCTACGGCAGGCCCGCCGGAAACGTGGAGTTGATCGAGGAGGCCCGCGAGGAGGTTCTCGGGGCCGCCCGTGCCTGCGTCGGACGCAGGTTCGTCGGAGAGGCGGACCTCGCCGACAAGTTTGGCCAAGGAGCCGGCTGTGCAGGCGATGTCAACGCCGCGCAGCGCGTCGATGCAAACTTCGTCTGGCGTGCCTGGCTGGCTGTGCTTGCTAGGGAGGAAAAGGGTTCCCGTCCAGAACAGATCTCCGGACGGCGGTGCACCAGGCCCCACGGTGGGCGCCAAATATCGGGGGTTTGGTGCGACATATGCCAACGGATGGCTTATCATGGTGGGGGCGAGTAGAACGTCGCCGGTGCCTGGAAATGGGATGAGGCGAAGACATGCACGCCGGCGAATCTTACCCAGCTTCAGGGCTCTCCGGGGAGATAATACCCCTACTGGTGCTCTGCGGGGTCTCCGCATGATCACTATGACCAAGTGTTTACACGGTTGCTCCTTGAGCTGTTTCTTAGAGGCAGGAGAGGGCAAGGCTAGCTCTCTCCTTCTATCTGGTATGGTCTAAAGCTACTGGGTTTCCCTCCTTTGCATGGGTGCCCTGGGGGGTTTATATAGGCCTGCCCCCCAGGGGTACAATGGTAATTCGACTGGGCATGGGCCCATCCGTCAGTGCCTCTGGCCTCCAATTTCTCCGCCGACTGCTGGGGCTCGCCGATTGGTGGGCCCCGCCGACTGGTCTGGTAGGGAGCCGACAGGCCGCGTCCGCCGCGTGCGGGTCTTGCCGGCTGCTGATTACTGTAGCCGTGCTTCTGATGACGCGGGCTTGGTCATGGGGTCGTGGCAGCAGTCCCGCCGCCAGGCGGGCGATCACTATTGCCACTCCCCATCACATCTTGATTAATGGTGCATGGGGCCCAGGGGAGGGCTTGGCCGACTCCCCGGGCTGACTCCTAACGGATCCGACTGGCGGTCCTCTCGCCGTCTCCTAGGGTCTCACTGACTGGTGGGACCTGCTGCTTCCGGGCCGTTCAGACAAGCTGTCGTGGATGCAGGACTCGGTACTGTGGTGCTGATGTCAGGGTCGACAGGGCAACAGTGCCACGCCGCACGGAGATCTTCCTGAGTACGGCGTGCTGTGGCCATGCCTGCCCTTGGTAAGGGGCGGGAGTGGGCTTCACTGTAGCCATGCCCCTGCCCCGTCCCCTTCGATGAGGTCATGGGTTTGTTGGAGTCGCCGGCCGACTTCCCAAAGCCGGCTTCTCTGGAAGTCGTCCCTGGGACTCGGCCGTGAGCGGGCAGTCGGCCGCCCCGCCGCCGACTCCTCAGGAGGCGGCTCTTCGCCGTGGGGTCTTGAGGGGCGCAGCCTGCCCCGATGTCTTGAAAGGTTATGGGACTCGGGTTGGCCTACCCGTGGCCCATTACTCCGACAACAGTAGTAACTAGTAGTACTAGTACATGCTCGTAATTAATTAAACAAATGTATGGGCGACATAGACACACACAGTAACTACTAGTACTACTACTTCTCACATGCTGGCCAGACGCCGTCGTTCTCCTTCCTAGCTTTGTCGGCGACACCCCACTGTGCTTGGATCTCCGCCGACCTCTCTACAGCAGCACGCGCGTCCTCTTCTTTCTTGCGGCAGCGGGCCTCTCTTTTCTTGAGTGCTTTCTGAATTTTCCGCTCCCTCTATGCGGATTTGGCCGTCTCTTGCTCTACTGCCCATTTGGCCTTGGCAGCTTCAAATTCTTCCCACATAGGTGTGAGGTCGCGAGCGGCGATGAACTCGGCACGACGGGATGCCACAGCTTCCCTACCATTCTGTGTTCGGTCGTGGGCGGCGAGGAACTCGGCGCGGCAGGATTCCATCGCTTCCTTACCGGTTAGTGTGCGGCGCGGTGGCATGAACGATGCTTGGTGACAGCTCTGGTGGTCGTCGAAGGCTAGCTGGCAACAAGAGCGGTTGCATGGATGCCTGGTTGTCAATATGTGGCACATATGCTTCAAAGGCTCGTCATCCATGAGTTCACATTTAACCACCATGCCAGCGTCTGACCACCCATGCCTACTGTTGGGGATATGATTACTGGAGGTAAACCGGCTAGGAGTGGCCGGGGTTAGCTCCATGAAGATAGAAGCCCATGAAGACGTAAGGATGGAGGCGCTTTACGAAGGCCCAAGGCCCAAAGGCGGGTTAAAGGCCTGTAGATGTAAACCCACTCTTTCATGTAACTTGTATTGTAAGTCAAAGGAATAGAGACCGAGCCGGACACGTTTATGATTCGGCCTCGGGACTCTGTAGACCGGCGGGCGTCAACCTATGTATATAAAGGGACGACCCGGCAACGGTTTAGGGACGAGAGACAACAACTCGAGAGCTAGGCAAAGCGGATTCGCTCCCTGGTCATCGAAACCCTAGCAATACTAATCACAACTAGACGTAGGCTTTTACCTTCATCGAAGGGGCGAACTAGTATAAAACCCCTCGTGTCCCCTTGTCCGGTTTAACCCCTTTAAGCTAACCCGTAGCGATGGCTCCACGACTAAGTCCTTTCATGAGGACATCTACTGTGACAAACCTACGACAGTTGGCGCCCACCGTGGGGCTATCGCACGATGGTTTCGAGTTCTTGAAGGGAAGCTTTGATGGACTCAAGGGATACGCTGTGGGCCGGATGACGAAGAGTCATCACGGCAAGCTCTAGATCGACGATGCAGGATCGGGCCCCGAGGCCGATTCAATCAAATACGGGTACCGGGTCCCCTTTGGTGGGATTCACGTCCTCATCGGCAAGATCGGCGAACCGGGCCCTGAGCCGGACACCTGCACCGACATTAGCGAGATGGCTCAGCGTGCAAGCCCTTCCCCAGTTCAGCCCGCAGCAAGGCATGTTTTCGTAGGTGTTGTGCATGGAGCAGAATATGAGGATGGACCGGCATCTGATGGAGAAACCGTTGTCTGTTCTGATGATGAGTCTTCAACTGGAGAGACCGAATCGCTATATCAGTTGCTGGACGGCCGGATTAGCTAGGGTTTCGATGGAAACAGTATTCCTGACCCCCTCGATCTGCCAAACCGGGTCGTTATCTTCATGGCCGGTACACAATCAGCACACCACTCATCAACCGGTTCAGTGACTGCAACGCCAGTGGGAGCAGGGGGCTCTGCGCCGCCTTCGGCTCAAGTTCTGCCTGACTTGTTCGATGCTTTGGCAACATTGATGGCCGCGGAGGTGGACGCAGCAGCCCTGGATCAGCATAATGCGGACATTGCAAAGGTGAAAGATCAGATAACTCATGCTAAAGCGGACCTAGCGGCAGAGAACGCTAGGATGGCTACGGAATGGGCCAAGTTGGAAGCTCAGGCCTACCGGCTTAGGCTGGATCAGAATGCCTCAGAGGAAGTCATGAGAAGAAGATATCGATCGCATCTCCCGCCAGGTTATGAGCCAAGGAATCTCTTCAACACGCCAGGAGCAGGAACTAGTAACCAGTCAGTATTAAACCGGACAGAGGCATCGGGGACGGGAGCGTCGATTCAGCCGTGCATGATTGACCCGCCTCGTCAGAACAATAGTGTGCCACCGTATGTTCCGACGCCCCCGGGGCATTACTCCAACCCGTTGGACAACATTGTGGCCGCCACTTCACGATTGGCAGCCCTCCCAACCGACGGCGAGTGACCAATTGCGATTGAGCAACGACGGGCCAGAGAGCTCCTTCAAACAGCCTTAAATCAGCAGCAGTCTTATTCGCACAGTCGCGAGAGGATTCATTCCACCCCCCTCGCGAGCCGGAGCTACAGCAGGCACGTTGAGGACGGACCGGCCGTGTCAAGCAGTGCACATCGCCGTAACTCGGCACGAGGGCACAAGCCGGCAGGCAGAGGTGCTAATGCACATGATGTGGTGGATCATGGTCGCGCACGTCGAGAGGCCGAGGTAGGGCTCTGCATGGAGTTCGTCAACCTACTCTGGTTCAACCTACCGCTTCAGTGGAGCCAGGTGTCTTCTTCAGCTCCTTAGGGGTGCCATGTCTCACCCCGCTTTGCGTAATGTGCGACTGCCCAAGGATTTCAAAGGCCCTCGTAAGGTGCCTAATTACACCGTCGATTTACAACCAGAGTCATGGGTTGAAAGTTACGAGATGGCAATGGAGATGTTGGATGTGGACGAAGCGGTGTGCACTAAATACATCACCATGATGTTGGAGGGGACAACTCGTACTTGGTTAAAGAGCTTACCAGTTAACTCCATCGGATCATGGGCCGAGTTAAAACACCGGTTTCTCCAAAATTTTGAGGATACTTGTAAGCAGCCTATGTCAATTGTGGATCTGGCCGCTTGTGTCCAAGAGGATGGGGAGTCTACAACCCATTGGGTGAAGCGGGTCTCAGCTATCCTGCATTCATCGGATCACATCAATGCGGACACAACAGTATTAACGTTGGAGGGCAATTGCCGGTTTCTACCATTAAAATAGAAGTTAGGAAGGCTGAAATGCAACTGCAATGATATGGCGACGCTTATGGCCGCATTGGTTAAATACGCCGATTCAGATAATACCAAGGACCCTGAGTCATAGGAGGACAAACCGGGGAAAGGGAAGAAGAACGGCAACACCAAGGGACAGCAGCATAACCCGGCAGGTCATGGGAACAATGGTAAGCGCAAGGCAGATAATAGTCTGGACTTTGTGGCTAACACCAATGCTCAGGATAACAGTCAGCGTCGTAAGGGTAAACAGCCCCAGAGGGGCGGAGGTTCAGGCCCCAATCTGGAGCGTCTGTTAAATCAACCTTGTCCGAAGCATGGATCAAAGGAGAGGCCAGCTTCACATCTTTAGAAGGATTGTTATATCATGCGGGAATTCAAGAACTCCAATATGTTTCAGTACGACAATGGCCCGCCCGGCGGTTCAGGAGGTGGTTTTCACGGGCCAGGTTATGGAGGCGGTGGCTCCGGTTCGGGATTTCAAGGTAATCAAACCGGACAGAGCAATCAAGGGAACCAGGGCAACCAGGGAGGTTATAACCATCAGGGGAATCAACAGCAGCAGCAGTCGGGTTATCAGAGCAATCCGAAGTAGTTAAATAGTGTGCAGTATCACGTCTTCACCACTAGCTTGTGCAAGCATGATCAGAAGCTTCACAAGAGGGCCGTGAACTCTGTTGAACCGGCTGTGCCTCAATATTTGCACTGGTCTGAGCAACCCATTTTATGGAGTAGAGAGGATCACCCACCCCGGTTGACAATCCGGGTCATCTAGCCTTAGTGGTGGCACCTCGGGTTGGCGAGTATAAGTTCACCAAAGTGCTCATGGATGGGGGAAGTAGTATCAACATTCTATATTATGATACCTTCCGTCGTATGGAGTTGACATATAAGAATCTTAAACCATCAAACACCGTTTTTCATGGTGTGGTGCCAGGTAAATCTGCATATCCAGTGGGCAAGATAGCTCTAGAGCTGGCCTTTGGAGATATGACCATGATTCAAGGTCAGAAACATTGACTTTTGAGGTGGTGAAAATCAAGAGTCTGTATCACGCTCTGTTTGGGCGACCGGCTTATGCCAAGTTCATGGCAAGGCCGTGTTATGTTTATCTACAGCTTAAGATGCTAGGTCATAAGGGGACCATTATAGTACATGGGAGCAGGAAGATTGCTTTGGAATGTGAGGAAGGTGATGCAGCGTACGCTGAGTCGGTTTGTGCCACGGAAGAGCTGAAGTTTTACAAAGACAAGGTTGATCCGGTAGACATGACTTCTTTGAAAAAGCCAACTACGGTGCACGATCCGGTGTTGAAGTTTAAATCGGCCACAGACACTAAGATTGTTGATTTTGTTCCTGGCGATTCATCCAAGCAGTTCAGCATCAGCGCTAACCTGGATCCCAAATAGGAAAGCGCGTTCATCGAGTTCATCCTTGAGAACCGGGACATCTTTGCATGGAAGCCTTCTGACATGCCAGGTGTATCGAGGGAACTCGCTGAGCACACACTTAATATTGATCCTAAGTTTAAACCGGTCAGACAGTTTCTCCGCCGCTTCAATGAAGAAAGGAGCAAGGCTATTGGTGAAGAGGTAGCTCGATTGTTGGCTGCAGGGTTTATCGTGGAGGTCTTTCACCCGGAGTGGTTGGCTAATCCGGTGTTGGTTCTCAAGAAAAATGGCACTTGGCGTATGTGTGTGGACTACACAGACTTGAACAAGGCTTGCCCAGCGGACCCCTTTGCCCTCCCTCGTATTGATCAGATTATGGATGCTACGGCGGGTTGTGACCGCTTGTGTTTTTTGGATGCTTATTCTGGTTATCATCAGATCAAAATGGCAGTTAAGGACCAGGAGAAGACAGCTTTTATAACTCCCCTTGGAGCCTTCTGCTATGTCTCCATGCCCTTTGGGCTCAAGAGTGCCCAGGCGACTTATCAACGCTGTGTTCAGAAATTGTCTTCATAAGCAGATTGGGCGCAATGTTCATGCGTATGTGGATGATATTGTGATAAAGTCCAAGAAGGAGGAAACATTGATAGATGACCTGAGAGAAACCTTTGATAACCTCCTGATCTACAAGATGATGCTCAATCTGGACAAGTGTGTTTTTGGTGTACCGGTAGGCAAACTCTTGGGCTTTCTAGTGTCAAATAGGGGCATTGAGGCTAATCCGGAAAAAAAATTCAGCAATCACGTCTTTGGCTAAACCGGCATGTATCAATGATGTTCAATGTTTAGCCGGCCGGATTGCGGCTTTGAGCCGGTTTATCAATCCTCTCGGGGAGAAGGCTATCCCCTTACACCAGATGTTAAAGAAAATAGATGACTTTGTCTGGAGTGATGCGGCTGATAAAGCATTTGAGGACCTAGAGAGGCAGTTAGCTGAACCGCCTGTGCTTGCAGCTCCGATTGATAAGGATCCCTTACTGCTATATGTGGCTGCTAATGCCAGGGCTGTTAGTGTGGCTATTGTTGTCGAGCGCAAGGAAGCTGGAAAGGAATATCCGGTTCAACGGCCGATTTATTACATCAGTGAGGTGCTTATCGAATCAAAACAGAGGTATCCACATTGGCAGAAACTGGTGTATGGGGTGTTTATGGCAAGCCGGAAGCTCAAACATTACTTTCAGCGTCACCCCATCACAGTGGCCAGTTCAGCCCTTCTGGGAGATATCATTCAAAATAGAGAAGCAACTGGCCAGATTGCCAAGTGGGCTATTGAGCTTGGACCTCACGGGCTCAAGTATACACCTCGCACAACAATCAAATCTCAAGCACTTGTGGACTTTATCAATGATTGGACAGAGTTGCAGGCACCAGAGGAAAAGCCAGGTAACACATATTGGACTATTCACTTTTGATGGGTCCAGGCAATTGGAGGGCTCGGGGGCTGGAGTTATATTAACTTCCCCACGAGGTGACAAATTTTGTTATGCTCTTCGCTTAATGTTCCCTTGTACTAACAATGCAGCTAAGTTCGAGGCCTGACTCCACGGTCTTCAGATGGTTCAGGAGATGAACTTAAGCCGGGTTAAGTGCTTCGGTGAATCGGACCTGGTGGCTCAACAGGTATCTGGCACTTGGGATTCTAAGGACCCACTCATGGCTGCGTATCAACGAGAGGTGGACATAGTGGCTGGTCATTTCAAGGGTTAACAAGTTGACCATATAGACCGACGAAAGAATGAAGCGGCGAACGATTTAAGTCGCCTTGGCTCTCCGCGTAAACCGGCCCCACCTAATGTTTTCCTCGACGTCCTACACAACCCGTCGGTTAAGATACCAACAGAGGAGGAGTTGGCTATTCCTGACCCAGAGGCCCAATTGGTGGCAGCTTTGCATGTTATACCGGATTTGACAATCCCGTTCCTGGCTTACATGAACCAGGGCGAGTTACCGGAGGTTGAAACCTTGGCCCGGCAGATAATCCGGCGTTCCAAGTCAATGACCATAATCAACGGGGAGTTACATCGTTACAGCGTCACAGGGGCAATTCAATGTTGTGTCTCTCCTCAAGAGGGTTGTGAGATTTTATGAGAAGTCCATGAAGGGGATTGTGGTCACCACGCTGGTTCAAAATCCTTGGTAGCTAAGGCTTTCCGTCACGGTTTCTATTGGTTGACAGCTCATGCTGATGCTGAGGATTTAGTCAAGAGGTGCGATGGTTGTCAAAAATTTGCATGCCGCGCTCATATTCCGGCTCAAGAGTTGAGGATGATTCCAATAACTTGGCCGTTTGTGACTTTGGGGCTCGATATGGTTGGACCCTTTAAGAGATCCAAGGACAAAAATACCCACCTATTAGTGGTAGTTGACAAATTCACCAAGTGGGTGGAAGCAGAGCCAGTCAGTAAGTGTGATGCAGCCATGGCGGTTCAATTCATTAAAAAGATGATCTTCCGGTTTGGTTTCCCACACAATATTATAACTGACAATGGTACTAATCTGTCAAAGGGTGAGATGGAGGAATTTTGCCAACGTGAGCACATCCGGCTTGATGTAGCATCGGTGGCTCACCCCCAGTCTAATGGTCAAGCTGAGCGGGCAAATCAAGAAATTTTGAGAGGTATTAAACCCCGGCTTATGGTTCCTTTAAAGCAGACGCCAAGTTGTTGGGTAGAGGAGTTACCTTCTGTGTTATGGAGCATCAACACCACACCTAATAGATCTACGGGTTACACACCTTTCTTGATGGTTTATGGAGCAGAGGTGGTTCTTCCTAGTGACATCCGTCACGACTCGCCCCGTGTGGCAGCTTATGTTGAAGCTAATAATGAGAAGGCACGTCAGGACTCACTGGACCTGTTGGATGAGGAGCGTGATCTCGCGGCAGCATGTTCGGTGATTTACCAACAAGATCTCTGACGTTATCACAACCGTCGGGTTAAGACCAGAACTTTTCAAGAGGGCGATCTGGTGCTCCGGCTCATCCAGGATCAGACTGATATGCACAAGTTATCCCCACCTTGGGAAGGACCTTTTGTGGTCAGCAAGAATCTGCACAACGGATCATACTACCTCATTGATGTTCGAGAGCATAAAGACTCACGTAAATCAGAGGAGGAGACCAAGCGGCCGTGGAATATAGCTCTTCTTCGGCCTTACTATACTTGAGCTACAGGCTCTTCTTATGTACATATTTACGACAATGTATATATTATATAATAAACCAGAGCCTTGAATAAAGCAGGGTTTCTGTTCTTTTTACATCATGTGTGAGCCTACAAAGAGCTTCTACTGACAACGCGGAGTTTTGTTAAACCGGCCTCTACGGCCACACGGATATAAAGAAAATCACTAGGGGGCTTGGTCATATTTGAACCATAGCTACACCCTTGATTGGTTTAAAACCAAAAAGGGATATCACTAGGGAGCTTGGTCATATCCGAACCATAGCTACACCTCTTGATCAATTTAAAACCAAAAAGGGATATCACTATGGGCTTGGTTGTTTTCACACCATGGCTACACATCTTGATAGGCTTTAAAGCCAAAAGGAAAATTATGTGGAGCCAAAGAGAATCTGTTGAATTAAGCACAGTTCAAACATAGGTAACCACTGAGCATAGCTCACATATTACCTGGGGGCTCCTTGCTTCTCAAAGAACAATGAGCTTGAACCCTTGTAATAGGGGCTATCAAGCCAGGCTTGGAAGCCAGGTGTATTCACCTAAAACGCCGGGTTATCCTACCTCTTTAAGTAAGCCACTCCATCCAGGTAAACCTGGTATGACCCATCAAATGTTTGAGAAGTCAATCCCATGGACCCTGAACTTGTCAAAGTTAAAACGGTGATTGGTTAAAGATTGAGGTCCATCTTAACAGGCTTTGCAAAATGGTTTAACTCAGCGGCCTGGCAGCCCATGAAAAGCCTCGATTTAGGGCCTAGCAACCCATGAAAAGCCTTGTATATTTTTTGTCTTTGCTTTTTTATGATAAGGGATTTATGAATATTTTTCTGATAAACCGGTGTTCTTTACAACCCGGTATGACTTTCAATGCTTAGTTGTCAGTACATGATCAGTTTTAAACCGGTAGTATATTCTTCCGGTCTGGTTTTGACTATCTGTTATCAGCATTATGCGGCTATTATAGCGCAATATGGTTTTTATATGATCCGGCAAGAGGGCAAGGAGTTATCAACACTCGGGATTGGTGTTCTTCACCTTTACCATACAAGCAGTTGGTCAGCCAACGAGGTATGTCACAGATATCATTTATTTTATCTGGTTAATATAAATCTTGGTTATCCATCCAAGTTATGTATATATTTTTGGGGCATCATGACCCATCCAGTGGTAAACCACTAGGACGCTTTTAAGTTCTTATATGCAGGAACAAAAAGTATAATGGACTATGCATAAATAGATACCAAAAGTGGAACAAATTTTCAAAGTATCAAGCATCAAAAGCATGCTCGATGGCATGGTAGATAAAGGTGTTTTTGCTATCCTATTACAAGGACCATCAAAATGGCCCAAATTGAATAATTGACCGGTTTAGGATTCTTCATTGGGATGGCTTGACAATTGAGGGTCATCTTGTGCAGTCGCATCCTCTTTATCCCTCCCCACATGCTGGAAATCAACCATTGACCAATCGATTCCGGTTAAAGCTTGAAACATGGCTTCTTCATGGATAAGGCTAGAGGGGTTAATGTCAGGAGCATAAGTATGCTTACGGATTGGAGGCACAAGCTCTTCAACTTCATGGATCACAACGGGCTGTCTCTTTCCCCCAGCATCGTAAGCCGGTTGGAAGTGAGATAAATCTGTGTCCTCCGCCAGTTTGCTTGCTATTGGCCACATCTCCTTTGTCAGCCTTCGCAGATCGTCATTATTGAAGTCTGAGCCGTTTTCCTTCAGGCCAGGATATCCTTTGATGATGTCTGCCGGTTCAAGATCCGGAATCCATGCCTTGGCCCGGATTAGCGTGGTCAGCGCTCCGGATCTTGCGGCTGCTCTTTTCAGTTTGGTGATTCGGGCAGGTAGCATGGCCAGTTTCTCAAGTGTTTCCTTTATCAACGATGGCGCCAGCTTGTTAGATGCTGCAGTGCAAATAGCACATGGAGATCCAGAATATAGCTGTTCCATTAAGGTGTACGCTGTTTTAAGTTTCATCCGCATGTCGGAGCCCAGATGAGCAATGCGGGTGCCTGTCACGGTTTAGTATCAGTAAACCGGTTAATGATAAGATCTTATGAATTAGACAAACGGCATGAGGAGGTACTTACCAAACATAGCGGACGTCATGGCATCAATCTGCCGCTTCAAGCCGGTTAGTTCGTCTACCACTGGCTTTAGGGCTGCTTCTGCGTCCTCGGCTTCCTGGTTAAACCAGCCTTTTCTGTTTCCCAATCAACACGTTCCTTGTTGAAGGTTTCTTTCAACTTTTCCATAGCTGCTAGGGCATTGGTCAGCTCCTCTTTGGCTTTGGAAGCCTCTGCTTGTTGAGACTTTACATTCTCTTGAAGATCAGCGGTTTGAGCATCCCTCTTACTTAGCTCGGCCTGCAACGGCGAAGATATATCAACAACGGGACATGTATTTTCTAAGTACCAAGCGTATAACAAGTTACGCGCTTTGTACTTGGGGGCTAATGCCTATTTTCTCTGTTATCAACAAATCTTTCACAAGTCTCAAGTACAATGCAAGCATTATCCTTAACACTTGGGCCTAATGTACGTCTGTTCAAAACAGACGCATTGATTCAAGACCCGGTTACCTCGCAAAGCTAAACCAGCCCTTGGGGGCTACACCAATGAAAACTACATGAATACAATGATAAAGTATCAGTTTTGTTTTTACTGAGGATTTGACATATTGAGGATCAGCGTGCAAGGATTAAGATATTACAAAGTCCTAGTTTATGATTAACATCGTAAACATGCCCTTGGGGGCTACTTGGGCTGATGTTTAGACTTTAGAATCAAGAAATGAAAGGTGATGAAAATACCTCATAGTGTTCCTTCGTCAGGTTCACCAAACCGGCTTCATAATCACGGTTTGAGTGTAGATGGTTTAAAAAACTAGATTGGAGTTCTTCAGCGCTGAGAAGGGTGTAGCTTGACAAATCAGTGCTCCATTTTGCCTTCTCCATGGCAGCACACTCTTATTTGGCACTATGTTTGGCCAAGACTACAGGATGGCCAGGAGAGCTGTGGCCCATGCCGGTAATGATAACATCGTCTTCTTGGCCTCCCGTAGTTTTTACGGGTGATGGTGGAGTGTCAGTAGCTCTCACCGGACTAGCTCGGATTGGATCTGCCTATTCAGTATCAGGCACAACAGTATCAGCTTCTGGTTGTTCGTCGATATTGTGATCTTGAGGGGGTGGCTCATCGCAAGTGGCTTCAGGATGGGGAACCTCCGGTTCACCAGTTCGGTCCGGTTCACCTGTTTGCTCCTGTTCAATAGCCACCTGGTCATCAGACGGATTGTTCACCTGAGCTTTTTTACTGGGTCTAGCTTTGGCTCTACAAACAAAAATAAAAGAGGTGGAAATTAAGCATAGTATTCATGGTATGAAAACATTCGAAGAAAGGGTTTGAGTACTTACCCTGCTACAATTTTGAGAGGAGGGAGTTGGGTCGCTGTTGACTCGCCAGAGGATGAGGGAGGTGTCACCTGATAATTTGAATCGGACGGATTAAGAGGTTGTCGGAAATAACCTGCCTTGGGATAAGAATTGTCAAAAGTGGGGGAGACCTCAAATCGGCGCTTCCGAACCGAGGTGTCACGTAAACCGACCGAAGGGACCTATTGGCCGCTGTGCCGGGTTGTCCGGTGAGCCTCGTGCTGCTGCGTCTTCAAAATAAATGTTGGTTCCAAGTAAGCAAGAGGATGAGAAAAACTTACTTTCTGGACCGCTTGACGGGTTTTTTGTGTTGGAATAGAGTCTGAACCGGAGGAAAGGGTAATTACCTCTACATCGTCAGCCTGGCTGCCCTCCACGTCCTCCTGATAAGTATCATTGTTAATAAGATGCATGAAAAGGGAGCCAAGTGAATCAAGTTCTACCTCAACTTCCGGTTCATCTCCATCTTCATCAAGTTCCATGCTGATGCGTTCAGCTGCCTTCCGCTTTAAGATTCTCTTGACGGCTTTTGTTTTGGGACGGGATGGCTTTGCGCTTTATCTGCAGGTTTCTTCTTCCAGAATGGATCATCACCCTATTTATAAACAAGCAGAAGGATATTCACAGGTTGAACAGTTTAAAAAGATGTCAAAGATAAGAAGGAAGGATATTACTTACATCAGGCGGTTTATTTTTTGTGTAGAAGGGGTTCAAGCCGGTTTGGCGGCAAACATATTCCGATTCATTCAAAATCTTTTTGACACCTTCAGTGACTTCTTCGTCGGTTAATTGAATGTTGATGTGGCGTTGGGAGTCTTCTAATTCACCGGTGTACTCACACATTAAACCGGAGTGGTGGCTTAATGGCAAGATCCTCCAGGATATCCAGCAATGCACAAAGTCGACGCCTGATAAACCATTGGCCATAAAGGCTCGGAGTTTGGCGAGTTGAGGGGCATATGAGGCCCGTTCAGCAGCAATTAAACGTTGCGGCAATGGATGAGTGTTGGAGAGCTAGTGGTCACGATAGCCTGGCAGAGGGTTCTCGTCTTCAGGGGAGGTATCTTTACAGTAGAACCTAGTTTGGTTCCAATCCTTGGGGTGACTGTGCAGCTTGGCATGAGGGAACTCAACCTCTTTCCGTTTTTGAATAGAGATGCCGCCAAGTTCAGTGTTGGGACCGTCTACAAATTCTGTGCGCCGGTTCAGATGAAAAAAATCCCAGAATAGCTGAGCAGTTGGTTCTTCTTGTAAGTACACTTCACAGAAGACTTGGAAATTGCATATACTGGACACCGAGTTGGGTCCAATATCTTGAGGGTGGAGCTGGAAACTGGCAAGAACATCCCGGAAAAACTTCGACCCGGGCGGTTTGAAACCACGGCCTATCTGGTCAACAAATACCACTACCTCACCCTGCTTAGGGGTAGGAGGATTCTCCGGCCCAGGAACTCGCCACCGGATCTCATTCTTCTTTGGCAAAGTGCCAATTCGGACCATTCCGTTGAGCTACTCTTCAGTAACCCGGGAAGGAGCCCAGTTACAAGCATAAAACTGTTTGGCCATTGCAAGCGAAAAGCTAAAAGGAGATACCGGTTTACCAATCATTCATGGTGATACATAAGATGCGACGGAATAAAGATATACAGGTATGTAAAATTGCATAAACTGGAGGCTGATACAATAATGAATGACAAGGCAATATCAGAACAAAGGTATACACATGCTGTTAAACCGGAGTATAACAACGGAGGTAAAAAGGGCTTGCCGATTCACCAGGGGACTAATGGTATGTGATAGGTTGCTTTTACAAAGGTAAACCGCCTATGTGGTAAAGAGGATACAGATCTAAGGTAAGAATGACTAAGTAAGATGAAACAGGTTCCACAAGGGGACATGGGAATTTTGGATCTACCGAAAGACAGGAAAGTAAAAATATTTTGACCTAAAAGGGTTGGACCCAAAGCAGTTCGTAAAGGTCCAGATCAGTTTCATGTGCACAAAAGGTTTGTTGTGGTAGCGGAAGATGAACCATTACGCCGAATATATCAAGCTTGAGGTTTTCTATCCATAGGCTAAGAAGGAACAGGGAAGAGCAGCACCGGAGCCCTGATGAACTTCGATGAACCGCGAAGAACGAGGAAACCCTAGACAGATCTACAAAGGGGGAAAGGAAAAGACTTACAGCGACTGATTAAAGCAACGGAGGAATGCCACAGCTCTTTGGTGCAACCAGGTTGATGCAGCAGCCAATGGAGAAGCGGAAGCGAGGCTTGGCAATGGCGGTGACGCTCGGGTGGAGAGACGTCACAAGGAGGAATAAGAAGTGAAAGAGGCGAAGGGAAAAAAAGAGAATGGCCTTTGGGCCTATTTATAAGGTGAACCGATAAGCGACAGGTGCGTAAATCAAGGAGCTGGAAAATGGATAGTTAATAAGGATGTCGTCTCGAGGGTTGGATATTCATTAATGAAGGGTATCTTCGGCTTCAATGGGTAGATGATCTCATAACGATTTACTGCGGATTTAAAGGATGACATCACGGCGATTTGCCAGATTTATACGAAGGTGCCAGGGCAAGAATTTTTCTAAGTATTGAAGATTGACATGAACAGGTTCAATCTGGGGCCTAATGTTGGGGATATGATTACTGGAGGTAAACCGGCTAGGAGTGGCCGGGTTAGCTCCATGAAGATAGAAGCCCATGAAGACGTAAGGATGGAGGCTCTTCACGAAGGCCCAAGGCCCAAAGGCGGGTTAAAGGCCTGTAGATGTAAACCGACTCTTTCATGTAACTTGTATTGTAAGTTAAAGGAATAGAGACCGAGTCGGACACGTTTATGATCCAACCTCGGGACTCTGTAGATCGGTGGGCGTCAACCTATGTATATAAAGGGACGACCTAGCAGCGGTTTAGGGACGAGAGACAACAACTCGTGAGCCAGGCAAAGCGGATTCGCTCCCTGGTCATCGAAACCCTAGCAATACCAATCACAACTAGACGTAGGCTTTTACCTTCATCGAAGGGGCTGAACTAGTATAAAACCCCTCATGTCCCCTTGTCAAGTTTAACCCCTTTAAGCTAACCCGTAGCGATGGCTCCACGACTAAGTCCTTTCACGAGGACATCTGCCGTGACAAACCCACGACACCTATCGAAACCCCTTCCATCGCTAGTGCGCGCTTCCCGCCTGAAACGATCACTGTCTCTCCAGAACATGAATGCCGCATTCACTGGCCTTAACTGCAGGTGCAGTTGGTGTGTCGCTGACATGCGGGCCAGATGCCCATTGGGCCCACATGTCAGTGATACAACGCACCTGCGGTTAAGTCACTGAAGCAGCGTCCACATTCACGCAACCTCTCACTGGCGCCGGCATTGCAGCAGAGCGACGACCGAGAGAGCGCCAGCCGCGCGGCATCCCGGTGCAAGCGACTATTCCGCGTTAACGACACCACGGCTATCCTTCCGTCCGCCACCCACATTAATGACACGCGACCGCCGATGAACCTACTCCGCGCCAGCCGTCCATCCGTCTGCCGCGGCTCATTGCCATTCGCCCGCTATATTAACTTGAGCCCCAGCTCCCAGCCATAGCCAAAGACCCACACTCATTCTCCTTTGGTCCCTTCCTTCTATCGGCACCACTCCAACCATGGCCTCCTGGCGCTCCAAAGCTCTCTTGGACATACTGTCACTGGAGCAGACGAAGGACATCGGCGGCCGCGCTCTGGGCGTGCTACAAAGCTCTCTTGGACGTATTATCGCAGGAGCAGACGAAGGAGATCGCTGGCTCCCCCCGGTCGCCCTCCGCCGCCATGACCATGAAGCCGGTGCGCTTGTGCGGGCGCAGTCGACAGCGAGGAAGAGTAGTACACGGTAGGTCACCACCGCTCTATTCCCAAGAAGGCCACCGCTCCTCCACTCAGTCGACGCCAAGCTTGGTAGGATAAACATCGGCGGCCGATTAGCCGCTTGACGGCGACGTGGAGGCAGAAATCTTCAGAACCTTGTGCTTCAAAGGAGGAGGTTATCGAGGCAGATGAGGACGAGGCAAAGGCAATAGCCGGCTTTCTCAGGTTTATGGCCGAACATGGTGGTCGGGCGCCGGTGATCGTTTAGATTAGGTTTACAGTAGGTTTTAGTATGGCTTGTGCGAAATATGTAATGAATTTAGTCCAGTTTATAGGAAAAGTTTTCGAAATGTAATGAATTTTGTCCGATTAGTTCATATAGGCGTCCAAAGGTATGCGAGCAACATTGGATGGCATCCATCAGTGTCCTCGGACAGATGCTGGTGTAAATTTAAGGGCCAGCGCTAGAGATGCCCTAAGTATCGTGCTATAATTGCTAACAGTGCTCCATTATTTCGCAGGGAACAGTTTTCCCTCGATCAAAATCAGATCCGCTGTGTTTCGCACTCCTCCCACGTAAGAGTGTAGACTCTTGCGTACATAAAAATGGAGCAAGTGGACGGCACTGTAGGATGTCATATCGCTCAAACTAGCCTACCTAACACGCGGGAAAGCACCACCCTCATCATTTTGCTCTGGATTTCTATGATCGATCGCACGAAAATGTTACGCTTTGCAAGTTCAAAAGGAAAAGGCGGCACACTTACGACTCGTACGCGTCGCACCCCTGACAGTCCGGCTCGCACACCACTCACCAGAGGGGACATGCATTGTCTCGCATTTTCACTAACATGTGGGACCGCAATTGAATAAACCGTTGATAGCTGAAATCTAATCGCTCGGTGGGCGTCGGCTGAGAAGAGAGAGACAGGGGGAGAGAGAAGAGATCGCTCGCCCGCCGTGAACGGACTCCAAGAAATATATATGGTGATAATGTGAGGTGGGCCATGCGGGAGTCCGGAGTAAGTGAAGTAGAAAGGCAGAAATGGTTTGAACATGCGTGGCATATAGAGTGTGTTTGGTTGCGTTCTTGTCTCAGCATAGTTGTTCCCTCTTCATGCATGCTCAACTCAACACCCCTCTTCATGCATGCTCTCTTCATTCATGCTTCTAGTGTATTTGTGCTAAACTAGTGTGGACTCATGCACCCTCCATACACTCTACCAAACACCCAAAAGTGGGTCGAGAAGGGAACTCTTGGGCGGCATTTGTCTCTTACTACGTAGTCCCTCCGTTCCAAAGTACTCGTCATGGTTTTAGTTCAAATTTGAACTAAAACCACGACGAGTAATTTGGAACGGAGGGAGTACCACTAAATGTTGTACGCGCAATGCACGATGATGTTATGGAGTACGTGCCTAAGTACTCTACTACTACTATATTAGTTGGAGGCACATATTAGCTTTTATATTTGTTTACGTGTATGCCCCGAGACCTTCCAACTAGACGTGTCTTTCTCTCCAGGTCGCACTTTGTATTGTTCATACCACTCGTACTACTACATGTGGTCTCCGACCCAGAAGTGGAAGAAGTGGAGACGCTCTACCACGCTGTTTTTTTGTGCTTGGCTCTACCACGCTGTTCATGTCCCACTCCTTTCACTGACGTGTGGGACATCCAGCACGTGCCGTGTTTGGCACTCTTCGTCGTAAGAGTTGAAACGCTAGCATTCATTAGAAATAAAAAAATAAATATAAATCAGTAGTGATACTATTTTTTTTTTAAAAGTATCCTGGTCTACCCCGGTCGTATCGCAGGCCCAACCTTTCCCACTGTAAGTTGGTCAGACGAAGGAACCATCATGACTTCGCTGAATTCTGCTTCTTCAAGAAAACTTACTGTGCCCACAATACTGCTACCACACATGAAGACTGGACGACATTGTACCACGTCATATCACTGAAACCCACTAGGACATCCTCAAAAAAAACCACTAGGCCAAACTAGCCCACCTATAGGTCATCTATTTTGGAACAGAGGGAGTACGTCTCTGTACTGCTATGATTTTCTATTGTACGTCTATGTACTTTTGCTACGATTTTCCTACCCTATGAACCAATTTTAGGAGCTTGGGCTATTGGCCAATCGATGACGGATAAGTATAAGCGTACCACGAGCTCATCAGCCCCAACGTTTCTCTTCGGTGAGTGTTTCACAAGTACTATAGCTTGCACAATAGCTAGCCTACTAACACCAAGAATCATCAAACAAGCCCTGCTGATATGATAAACAGTTCAAACTTACATCTAAGCATGCCATACATTACATAAAAAGCTGGTGAGGATACACCTGTTTCCATAACTCGGAGAGGGTTCACATGATTCACTATCAAACAAAAGTAGCAAGTACTGCCCACACAAGACAGTGCACTAGCCCTAAGATGGTTTGATAACACGCATCGTTCTGGTAATTAAACACAGGGCAGTGCAAACTACCCTGAAGGATTAGCGCGACCAACTATCTCTTGTCATCGATCTCTCGGGCAATGACCACAGCACGGACAGCGGCATGGGAATCGATCTCTGGGGCAATGTCCACAGGACTGACCGCGACATCGGAATCGATCTTTGGGGCGATGTCCAGAGGATGGACAGCAGCATCGGAATCGATCTCCGGGGCGATGCCAATAGGATGGATCGCGACATTGAAAACGATCTCAAGGGCGTTGTCCACAGGACGGGCCGCGACATCAGAATCATCAAGGACGTCCACCGGCACCTGCACAACCCTAACATATTAGCAAGCACATTGCAAATAATCAAAAACCACAACTATGGTAATAAGCCATTATTTTTTACCTTGTGCAGCTCACCGGGGGATCCCATCCCTCCAAGGGCCATCTCCTCATCCTCGATGGGGGCCATCACCTTGCCAGGGGAATACTGCTTCTCAACGGCGACTATCTCCTCAAACTCGGCCTTGAGCCTCGCATAGGTGGCCATCAGAGTTTCTGGGGTAGGCACGGTGGGGCCTTGCTGTTCTTCGAAATTTCTTTGAGGAGTTCATCCGCTAACGTCGTCAACTCTTTGGTCAGTGCTTGTTTCTTGGAATTCTTCGTCTCCATGGGTTGGCCCGCCAACATGGTCAACTCGTTGGTCGGTGCTCGCTTCTTGGAGATCGTTGTCTCCAGTGGGTTGTCCGCCGACAACTCTTTGCCTAGTGCTCTAGGATCCATCAATGAACTGACAAACAAAAATCAATCGAAAGGAAACCACAGTCACAATGAAAACGGGAAAAGAATAGGCTATGAGAATCGGTCGGTGCTTCGCAAAAAGAAGATTCTTGGAATGAAAATATAGCAGGATCATTGATTCTCCCACCTTTCCTTCGTCGGTATAGAAGAAAAATGGTAGAAGTGAGTAGCCTGGAGTGAGGTTTTCTTCAAGAAAGGGGAGAAAGGGCTTCAACGAGTGTTCGAGTGAAATGATGGTTGCTTCATCCAGTCCAACTCCGAGGCCACTTTACCACTACTGGTAAAGGTGTGGGTTTTGTGATATGATGGGTCATGATGGCCACACCCGGGTGACTGGTGAGTTTCGACTGTAGCACCTCGCTGTGATTTGGTGGATGGCACGCGGGCCCGGATGCTTTGATGTCCCGCATGTAGATAGAGCGGCTAGTCATATAGGAGTGCTCTATATTGTGCACCGTGCCCAAGGCGGAGAGGAAAACGAGAGAACTACGTAATTAATGCATGAGTTTAATTAGGGTAGTTTTATAAAGTACGAGATACATTTCTCCAATCACAAAATGCCTTGGTTGATGAGATTTAAGATTTGAGCCCTATAAGAGCATGGTTAACAGTATAGCCAGATGCTGGCTATAACCCAGTGCTATGTCATCTATAACCCATCTTATAGCCAACATGTACAATAGTAGATCAAAAGAGTGTACTACTTTTCTATTATGTGGCCCACCTTTCATTCTCACAAAGTGCCTAGGAGCACGTGCTAGAGATGGCTCTTCACGAAGAGCCCTCTTACATTCTCTCTCCTCTTCTCTTTCCTCCAACTAAGCAGAAATGTACTAGTTTAATCCTTATAGCCCGCTGACTCAACTCTATTGTACTTGCTCTAAACCGGAAGGGAGGGAGTACTGCACGCGGTGTAGTCTAGTCACTTGTTGAAATCTCTAGAAAGGCAAATACTCCTTTCCGGTTTACAGGGCTATACTAGCAAGTACTAGTACTACAATAGTGGGCTCAAATAGCAATTTTGTCTCATGCAAGAGCTTGGCTATATGCGTGCTCCAAGGCATCGCACCACACGAGCATTCGCAACTGCCACGTTCGGGTTGCGCTTGGCTCTTTGCCTCTTCGAGAAGACGAACAATGATGTTACTCCTACTTCTACAGTATTGAATCCACTGCTGCATGTCTGTCCACCTCGTTCGGGAGGGATAGCATGTAGAGAAAGCTCCTACTAGTCCTGCCAGCCACCACGCTCATGCGCGAGGGAGGGACGCAGCTTTATTGACTTACTGCTCCTGCCTTTGCACCTATGACAGGTGGGCCCAACAGGTGGTTGGCCCACCTGTCATGCAGCCAAAGGCAGGTGCAGTTAAGGCACCGACGCTCAGTCCGCGAGGGAGAGGGCATTGTAGTAATCAAACTTCTCGGTCTTGTACGAGTTGACGTGACACATAAAAGCACTGCACTCGATATAAGTCTTTTTACACATTTCAAATGGACTACAACATACGGATGTATGTAGACATATTTTGCTTCGTATGAAGTCACTTGTTGCAATCTCTAAAAAGACTTATATTTGGAAATGGAGGGAGTACAACGCATGCCGTGACTTCCCTTTTGATACTTGCATGTGTTGATTTGATGCACCTTGCCAAATTTTGACTATAAATTTAACTAACCAAATTTTCATGCATGTCACAAAAAAATACGGGGCTGTTTGGATTGTGACTATGTTTGTCTTATGTTGCCACATTATTTTTCCCACACTTGCCTAACTTGAGTTGCTCAAATTGTTAGACACACTTTGGCTTGCCTAAAGGAATCTTGCCACACTTTTTGTGTCTATGACATGTGGGGTTCACTGCTAATAAAACAAATCTTGTCTTAGGTGTGGCTAATAAAAAAGACTTATATTTAGTAACGAAGGGAGTAGAAAATATAAATAATAATGCATGTTGGGGCAACCCACGTTTCCGATAATTTTAGGGTGGGCTTGTTCACAATTTTTACGAGGGGGTGGTTGTTCATTTAATGGAGGGACTTGTACCAGACTGGAACGATACAAAGTGCGACCTGGCACACCGTAACACCACTTGGAACAAGTGGGTAGCTATCTCAAAAAACAATCAACAACTAAAAAACGGCGACCTGGCACGTAGTACATAATTTTAAATGATTGTTTTGATGGAGTGAAAAAGGAAAACTACCCCACTACATATATATAGGCCAGAGCCTCCACGCTTGCTTGCTAGGGTTGCTCTATTCACACACTCTCATCCTCTCCAGATCTAAACAAGATAGGGGTGGTAACACTGTCTTTCTCCCTTCAAAAAACACTATCTTTCTATCCTCACTGCTGGTTACAGATCCGGACGTATCCCCCTCCGCCGGTGAAGGGGAGGAGGGGCAGCGTTTAGGCCGTCGTCGACAGCGAGGGAGGAGACCCACTGCCGGCCGCGCCGTTATCTCTGGCCGAGCGCCAGCGCGGGAGGTCCTCCGATCCCTTCATCGTTGCCCTAGTGTGGGCGGATCCGGCCTCCCGCCGCCCACCTATCCACATCTCGATGACCTTCAGGTATATGTTCCTTCGAAACCAGCTTAGCTCTACTTCCCTAGCTCGCTACGTCACTGCATGTGCATCATTTTCTACCTCTCGGCCCCTCTCGATCGGATGGTCCAATGTCACCTTTTTTCTATTGTTAGAGGTAAAGCTACTTCATGGAGTCGAATCTTGTACTTGGTTCAAACAAGAAATAAAGTGGGGGTGGGGGAATTTAGTATGTACATCGGACTTGGTACAAACAAGAAGGAAAGGGGGTGAAAGTAGTACAGATTGGTCATCCAACTGGTCTCTAGGTCGAAAAGGGAAATATCGGGGTAACGCTGTACACAGTGGTATGACCAGGACTAGATTTGCTATCCACACATAGGAGTAGGTGGCTAGAGTGAACAAAAATGGGACAAACCCAAATATGTTTCTTGGATGTTTGTTTCTCGGGGCAACAAACTCTGAATCACCACTTTATGCCCCTGTTTAGGTACATGGTGCTGGACTACTGGTGCACCCATTGTCCCATGCCCTTATACCAAATATTTAGTTGTTCTTAATCTAATGCCCCTGGTAAAATGAAGCCATGCCACTGTTATAAGCCATGACAAGTTTAGCCAAAAAAATTGCTTGTAATTGTTTGAGACTTTGACTGTTTCCATTTTAGCTTTTTGTGCAAACAGGGATATCCATTTCACCAGGTTGTTGTTGTGACCTTTTGGTGCACTGCACAAAACACTTCTTAAAAGAAGTGACTTTTGTGCTGTTTAACTAGAATGTTAGAATGGAATAGTTGATTCATTTCGGTGGAACTGCACAAAGGGAGATATGTGTTCCAATCCTGATCTTCCATATTGACGCCATAACCTTCCTTTAGGTAAGAATGATATTTAATGCATGTGTTCATCTCTATTTTGTGACTCCCATGAGAAAATAATGATATTGTTTACTAGTACACTTGTACTCCCTCACTGACAAAACCAATTCAGAAATAGAAGGCCAATCATGTACTTGGTTTCAGCAACTGGTGAGGAGAAAGAGAAACAGAGGATAAAGAGGAAGAAGAAGAAGAATAAACAGTGCCAAGGTGATCTTGCTGAAGCCAGAGGCCTCAGTCGAGGCCATTCAAGGGCTCTGGCAATGTCTACCTTACATGTTAGATGATCCTGTGCAAACAGGGATCATGTTGTGCCAATCATACATTTTAGTGGAACTACACAAGACAATACAATGAACTGTATCCCAGCCAGTGCTTTAACTCTACTGGAAGTTCTTGGTAATCTTTTGATATAATCTCAGCACTAGTAAACAAGAGTGATTTCAACCATATATTTGAAGTGCACAAAAATATACACTATTGAGTGATTCGAATGAATGATTTATCATCTCTTATGGGACTACATGAATAAGCTTTTTTCCTCAGGTTTGTACTGGCCTAAGGCCTTCATCCATATTAGTTTGCTCTCATCTCTATTTGTATCATGCTACTGTCATGAGAAACTCCATTATCTTTGCATGTTAAAGTTTTGCAACCTATGATACATGGCAATGCTTTGAGTGTTGAGCTAATTGGCACTGATTAAAGAAACAAATACCTCTCTTTAAGCAAGACTACTATGTTGCTAACTTTAACCATTAAGATAATGAGGGTGCTTCTATTTGTTAGTGTATGTTTCATCAACTAGTCCCACTATTACAGTAATCTCACTCTCTCAATATATGTGCCAACAGGGATGCTCAATTTTGGTGGAACTTCACAAAAACTTCCCCGTCCGTCGCTAATCTGGGCTTGCATTCTTCCTTTGCTATCAGTTGCTTGGCTTATCTCGGCTTCCAGTCAAACGAAATAGTAATTGATATGCTACCTCACACATGTTGGTACTGGTATTTGTCCTGATTATTGTGCTTGTCATATGTATTGGTAATTTGGTATTGTGCTACTGTTTGCCGATTTCATGAAGGAGTAACTTGGAGCCTAAACTCACAGGCAAATCATTACATTGGGTGATTTCAGTAGAACTGCACAAAGAGATCAGACGGACAGGTACTTATGTTGCTGCTATGTACTCCAAAGTTCACTCAAACAAGCATCGATGTTGACAAGAAGAAGTGCCTATATTCATTTGAGTGTCAACCGGCGTCAACCAGTTGTCAAACTCCGAGTATTAGGAGAGTGAACGCCAAAAATATTGCTTGGCGCATAGCCCAGAAAACGTAGTCCATTCTTTGGTCCCAACTTGTGCCTTTTGGTTATCGACAGATATGGTAGCGAACTGTATGGCATGGAGTCTAAAGATTCCAGACAAGTTGGTTGATGCGTATATTCATCTGGCACTTAATAAGTCTGCACACTAGGGATGCTCCATTTTAGTTGAACCACACAAAAAATTTGGGTGGTTCATTTTCTCAACCGCCTCCTTTCTCGTCTGCAATGTAGAATTTTGGCGAGCTACAGGACCAAGATGAGCCAGTAAACTAGTTGGATGAAAGTAGTGGCCAAGTTGCTCAAACCTCCCTCGACACGAGGCCACTATTTGAGGATAAACCTACAAGCAAAGTTCAGATTGTTTGTGCTTCCTATCATGTACTCGAAAGTTTACTCGTACAAGCATTAATTTTAGCAAGAAGTACCTCCGACTGAACACCATTTACCAGTCTGTAATTTAGAATTTTGGCGAGCTACAGGACCATGACGAGCCAGTAAACTAGTTGGATGAAAGTAGTGGCCAAGTTGCTCAAACCTCCCTCGACACGAGGCCACTATTTGAGGATAAACCTACAAGCAAAGTTTAGATTGTCTGTGCTGCCTCTTATGTACTCGAAAGTTTACTTGTGCAAGAATTAATTTTAGCAAGAAGTACCTCTGATTGAACACCATTTACTAGTCTGTACCCTAGGTAATTATAGTTCGTCCATGGATCATATTGGCTGTGATCTCAATCATTTGGATGCATAAACATACTGAATATGTGTATATCTGAATCTTTTGTGAATTATCTATGAATATTGTTGTGTGATCTATCAATCATTTGGATCCATAGACATGCTGAACTTGTGTATATATGAATCTTTTGAGTTATTGATAGTGAATGTTGGCTATGAATATGAACGTGTCCTGTGAACCTGAGTTTGATACGAATGTTTACCTTTTCTGTTGTACTTGTGTGTGAACTTGTTAGTATGCCTACTGTGGGGTATGTGACGTGTGGGTGTCAATGGCACACCTTCTTCCCGAGAAGAATTGCACCTACTTTGTTAGGGTAGCAATGGCGCATCAACTATTTTTAATCTTTTTGCTCTGTCTTGCCCCCTCCCCCGCTCAACCCCTGCCGTAATGTTTTCGGCCTCAAAACAAACATAGTACTGCGTTGTTTTTGGGGCTTGATGAAAAATTGAGTGCTGGTTTCTGTAGGTTGGCCCTCCCAGCAAATGGGTTGCTAGTCCACCACAGACTGAGAGGCTAAAAATACAAGTTTTATGGTGCAGAGGAAAGTAAAAAAAGCCATCGAGAGCCATCCACTAAAGAAGAAAAAAATCGCTCCTGATGTGCTTCTTCAGTCGTGCCGATGGCCCCCTCTTTAATCCAGTTCGCTCGGGGATCTGGTATCATTTTTTTCCAGAGGGTGAACAAGTATCAGCTAGGCCTAGGTTTTGTATTTTAAAATGCGTAGCCCACGACATACGGTGACAATGGTTTCAACTTATTTTTTGAGGTCCATACCGTCCTATGGGCTTTTTCTTAAAGATCGGCAGCCCAATGTATTTTTTAACCACATTATATATATTTATATTATTACTATTATCGTATATTTTATAGAGACTTATATATACATTATAAAAACATCCCACGTGTTATTAACTTATCAAAGTAAATGTTTAACAGAAGTTGGCAAGGAAAATCCTGGTTGTTTTTGATTCACAGGCAAGGAAAATCCTAGTGATTGCGTACAAAAGCTTGCGAAGATTTTAAGGACCAATGTAAGAATAACGTGCTCATTTTTATTTAGCAATAACTTGCTAACTTTTTAATTATTTATATAAAAAATGTGCCTCTCCAGTTTATTTTTTATATTAATTGCTCCTTTTATCATAACTTTATATATATAACTAGCCCAGCTAATTCGTGTATTTGAAGGAAGTGCAAATGGGCTGGGATTCCTTAGAAAATATAAATGGGCCGCATTGACGCGAAATTATTTGTTCACCCAACCCAGCAAATGGACTGTACATTCTAGAAAACATGGGTTAAATATATGCCACATTTTTGCAGGCTGACATGTGGGCCAATAGGTCGAAGCCTACGCAGGGCGTTGCCAACTTGGTCAACAAATGATTATGACATCCAAAGCCATTGGATTTATATCCAACGGCCGTCATGCACCTTCAATCTCTCGTCTTCTTCCTCTAGCATCGTCGGGACCGCCTGGTCCGGCCTCCGGCGGCTAGCGGCTCTGCTTAGCACGCATCGCTGCGAAGCGCTACCCCACCGTCGGCCAGGATATCCCTCCCCCCGCCACACCTCCTGTTATTCTCCACCGACTGTAGCCCCATGCCGCACCAGAACCAGTTATAACCCTTCTCCTCCGCTCAATCTGTGACTCCACTTCCGTGTCTTACCATCTCCGAGTTGTTCCCGTCCGGGGCCTCGCCGTCGTCCATCACCTCGCTGCGCTCGGTGCGGCGTGGTCAACAAACGAGAGTCATCGGAAGAGGACTGGACGTGGAGAGCCTGACGGCTGGGACCCACGAGGTCCATGGTCGCACGCATGGAAAGTTCCTCCTTATTAAGAGGAAAAAATGTTTCCTCCACCTGACAACTGGGACCCACGAGCTGTATCTTCGCACCGAAGGAAGTGCCTCCTTGTTATGCAAAAAAAATTATTCCTCCCGTTGACAGCTAGGACCCATCAGATTTGGTGGCTGACTTGTGGGCCCACTTAATCAACAAATGATTCTAGCAGCTGGACCATTGGATCTTAATCCAACAGCCATGCTCCTTCTTCAACCTCTGTTCTTGCTCCTGTCTCCCGTGGGCGGCACCGTGGTTGTGCTGCCGCGCACCCGAACCAGTCAAGTTTCCCACTCCACTCCATCTGCGACTCCACTGCCCCGTCTTCCCCATCTCCGGGTCGTTCCAGTCTGGGGCCTCGCCGTCGTCCATCGGCCTTTGTGCGCTCGGCACGGTGTGGTCAACGTTGTGAACAACCGAGAGTCATCGGAAGATGACTGTACGTGAGAGGTTGATAGTGGGGACGCACCATGCCCATGGACACATGCATGCAACGGAACGCGGTGTGGTCAACGTGGTCAAGGAACGACTTCCATTGGAAGTGTATTGTATGTGGAGAGGCTGACAGCTGGGTCCATGGCCGCAGCAAGGAAGTGCCTCCTTATTACGCGGAAAATAATGATTTCTCCACCAGACAGCAGGGACCCACCGGATGGGCCACTGTATTTTGCGAATAAAGTGTTTCCCCCTGACTACTGGGACCCATGGGAGGGCCACCTTATTTCGCGAAAAAACATTCCCCTCGCTGTCAGCTCGGACCCACCAGAAGTGCCTCCTTATTACGCACAAAAAATTGAATACTCCCCCTGCTAGCTAGGACCCAATATTGCGGGAGGTTGACTTGTGGGCCTAGTAAGTTGACGGGGATGGAGGGCTTTGCCACCTTAGTCAATATGCATGATTCTAGCTCTAGTGACCATACGATGTCCATCCAACGGCCGTAGTGCTTCTTCAACCTCTAGTCTTCTTGCTCCAGCCGCCCAAACCAGCGCTGGTCATGCCTCGTGCTCCTGCCTCCCGTGGCCGGCTGCGATGCCGCGGAGGCCTCACCGCCCCCTACTACTCCCACCGCTGGCCAGGCCATCCCTCTACTCACCCACATCCCATGTTATTCTGTGGAGACTGCAGCCTCACACCGCAGCGAACCAGTGAACCCTCATACTCCTCTACGCATGGGCATCCACCGCTGCATCTTCCCCGGCTCCGCGTCGTCCCCTTCCTAGGCCTCGCCGTTGTCCACCGCCCTGGTGCTCTCGGTGCGGCGTGGTCAACGTGGTCAAGGAACGGCTTCCATCGGACGTGGACTGTATGTGGAGAGGCTGACAGCTAGGTCCACGACAGCAGCAAGGAAGTGCCTCCTTATTATGCGGAAAATAATGATTCCTCCACCTAACAGGAGGGACACACCAGATGGGCAACCGTATTTCGCAAAAAAAACGTTTCCCCCCTGACTGCTGGGACCTACGAGCTACATCTTTGCACGCAAGGAAGTGCGTCCGGGCAAAAAAAATGATTCGCCCCCCTGACAGCTGGGACCCACCAGCTACATCTTCGCACGCAAGGAAGTGCCTGACAGTCGGGACCCACCTAGTCGAAGCGTACATAGCGTTGTCATTCTATTCGTGAACATGTAGGTACATACTGGTCGATGTAGAGGCCCACACGTGTCGTAGTAGAGGCGCGCACGTAGCATGTACACGTACGTACACCATCCAGGGTGCAAGAAAGTAAATACGACCACGTATGTACATACGGGCGGGGACTCGAACGCCTACTCACGCGTACGTATGGCCAGGGCTCGTGTACATGGCTGGGTCGGACCGGACAAAATACGTCGTCGTCGTGTTCATGGGGAGCCAACTGGCTAGGTCGGAATGGAATGCGTCGTCGTGTTCATCGGGAGGGCTTGGACGGAACAGCCGATGGAAACGAGGCCTGTCGTACTGCAGAACGGAGGAAACGGCCTTGTGTTCGACCGGCCACGGTCGAAACGGGATCCTGTTCATCGGGAGGGGTCTGGCGTACAGCAAAACGGAGGAAACGGGCCTCCTACGGTCGAAACAGGGGTCCTCTTCATCGGGAGGGGTGTGGCGTACTGCAAAACGAAGGAAACAGACTTGTGTTGGAGTGCTATGGTCGAAACGGGGATCCTATTCATCGGGAGGGGTGTGGCGTACCGCAAAACGGGACTCCACGACATACTGTTCATCTCCACCGTCGACCCCTCCAGCCTCCGCTGGCTACTGTTCATCCACCGTCGACCTCCTCCAGCCTCCACTTGCGACTCTTCATCCACGGGCTCCTGTTCATCCAGCCTCCACCGCGCACTACTCCACCGGCTACTGTTCAACCAGCCCTCTCCACACGGGATCATGTTCAACCACCCCTCTACGGGCTGCTATTCATCTAGCCCTCCACCGTCTACTGTTCATCCAGCCCTCCATGGGGTCATCCTATTCATCCAGCCCTCCACGGGGTCCTGTTCATCCAGCCCCAACCGGCTCGATCGATTGGGGTCCTGTTCATCCAGAGGCAACACCACGGGGTCCTGTTCATCCACCCTCACCGGGAACTGTTCATCCAACCCCCCCCCCACCAACGCTCATTGTTCATCTAGAGGCAGCATCAATCGGCTTCAATTAGCAGCAGTAGCGAAGGAATCGCTCGATCGGGTTCAGTTAACAGCCATCGATTGATTGTTCGGGTTCAGTAACGCGTAGCCTGCAGTGCAATCGCTCGGGTTCGGTTAGAGCCCAACGCCTCACACACACGCGCGTGCGTGTATGAGAGAAACACGCATCGCTCGGCCCGACCACCCACCGTAGTAAACGGGAACACTCCGATAATTTCCTAGCCCTCGGTTTTACCATGGTTTTTTCCGTCATGGACGGCCCATAGAATGTCATGCAGCTGCATCTCCGGCCCGCCCAGGACGAAAAGCCAATTTTTTGTCATGATTTTTTTTCATAGAAGTAGGAGCCCACCACATCTATGATGATACCGGGTTTTTTCACAATTATCGTCATAGAAGTGTCATAAGTATGACAGAAAAAAAATTGTCCGGCCCAAAATGTGACGTATGTGTCTTTTTTTGTAGTGCTACTTGGTTGCGTGGGACTTCGTGTAACGCCCAAGATGCGGCTATATCTCCTTCATGTAACCGCATGTTGGTTTTGTTGCAAGAAGGGTCATCTTCACACAATCCCATGTAATGAACAGGAAAGGAATTAATAGTTGGATTACAACTGCTACATCACACAATGATCAAATAAGTCATACATCATTCAGAGTACACACATAGTCCGACTACGGACAAAACCCAAAAGAAAAGAAGACAACCCAAAATGCTAAAACCTGATCGTTCCAACTGGGCACCACTACTGATCATCCGGAAAAGACACGTAGTAACGGCCAAGGTCCTCGTCGAACTCCCACTTGAGTTCAGTAGCATCACCTGCATCAACACCTGCAACTGTTTTGGTAGTATCTGTGAGTCACGAGGACTCAACAATCTCAAAACCCGCGAGATCAAGACTATTTAAGCTTATGGGAAGTATGTGGTAATGAGGTGGAGTTGTAGCAAGCGCTAAGCAAATATGGTGGCTAACATACGAGTACAAGAGTAAGATGAGAAACTACGCAACAGTCGTAAAACTAGAAGTGATCCTGAACTACTTACGTTCAAACATAACCCCACCGTGTTCTTTTCCCGAACCTCGTCCAAAAGAGACCATCACGGTTACCCACATGGTTGGTGTCTTTTAATTAAGTGAATTGTCAAGTTCTCTACAACCAGATATTAACAAATTCCCATCTGCCACATAACCGTGGGCACGGCTCTCGAAAGTTTATACCCTGCAGGGGTGTCCCAACTTAGCCCATGACAAGCTCACAATCCGCAAAGACAATCCTCCATCGCGGGACCCTCCGATCAGACTCGGAATCCCGATGCACAAGACAATTCGACAATGGTAAAACATATCCAGCAAGACCTCCCGACGTGCCGACACCCTAATAGTAGAAAAGTATCTCGTCTCAGGCCACAATCGGATGGATCAAGCTAAGAGTAAACCTTATCCTCGAGTTTCCACGTGGTGGTCCCATAGGTTGCCCGGTTCGGACCAACACTCATGCGGAGCACTGGCCCCGGGGGGTGATTAATTAAGTCCTCGGTTTAATTACTCCCTATGAAAATTTTTAGTTGTTATTAGGAAAATGGTAAAACCAATGTTGGGCTTTTCTGGAAGAGTTTTATTCAAAGCGAACTATGAAGAGGGACCCATAAAACCTCACCGTGTTAGGGAAGCAAAATCAAGGAACATAACACCGGTATGACGGAAACTAAGGCGGCAAGGGTGGAATAAAACATAGAGCAAAAGGCCAAGCCTTCCACCCTTTACCAAGTATATAGATGCATTAATTAAATAAGAGATATTTTGATATACCAACATATCCATGTTCCAACATGGAACAACCTGCAAGGCACCAGCAACTAGCAACGCTATAAGAGGGGCTGCGCAAAAGCAGTAACATAGCCAAACAATGGTTTGCTAGGAAGGTGGGTTAGAGGCTTGACATGGCAATATGAGAGGCATGATAAACAATTGGTAGGTAGAGCGACATACCGATAGAACGAACAACTAGCAAGCAAAGATAGAAGTGATAGAGAGGGTAATGATCATCTTGCCTGCAAAGTTCTCAGAGTAGTCGAAAGCTTGCTCCTCATAAACGTACTCAACAGGTTCCTCATTCACGAACTTGTCTCACGGCTCTACCCAAAGCAATAACACATGCAATGGAACAATAATCAATCACGGTGCAATGCACAAGCAACATGATGCAAGACATGGCATGGAATGTAAGGTATGATGTGCAATGCATGTGGGTACTCTGGAAGGGAAATGATGATCAAGGCATCAACTTGGCAAACCAAGCATGCCGCTGGAAAGATGGAGTGATTTCGGTTGAAACCGATATAAGGATCATCGGAAACGGAGCACGGTTTGCAAATGACAAGCAAAACAAGAATGACGGAAAACTGCACTTAACAGCACCATATCACTTAAGATGCAACAAGAAACTATGCTACAACAGTCCAACATAGCAACAAAGCACATGGAAGTAAAGTACAGATGAAGATCTATAAATCATGAACACTGATACGTCTCCAACGTATCTATAATTTTTGATTGTTCCATGCTATTATATTACCTGTTTTGGATGTTTATGGGCTTTATTATACACCTTTATATTATTTTTGGGACTAACCTATTAACCTAGATCTCAGTGCCAGTTTCTGTTTTTTCGTTGATTTTGAGTATCGCAGAAAAGGAAAACCAAATGGAGTCGAATTGACCTGAAACTTCCCGGAGATCATTTTTGGACCAGAAGAAGCCCACGGAGTACCGGAGCTGGGCCAGAATAGTCCCGAGGCCACCACGAGGGTGGGGGGCACGCCCCCTACCTCGGGGGCCCCTCGTGGCTCCCCTGACTGACTTCTTTTGCTTATATATATCCATATACCCTAGTAACATCGAAGACCAGAATAGATCGGGAGGTCCGCCGCCAGAAGCCTCCGTAGCCACCGAAAACCAATGTAGACCCGTTCCGGCACCCTGCCGGAGGGGGAATCCCTCTCCGGTGGCCATCTTCATCATCCCGGTGCTCTCCATGATGAGGAGGGAGTAGTTCTCCCTCGGGGCTGAGGGTATGTACCAGTAGCTATGTGTTTGATCTCTCTCTCTCTCTCTCTCTCTCTCGTGTTCTTGAGGAGGTACGATCTTGATGTATCGCGAGTTTTGCTATTATATTTGAATCTTATGATGTTTCTCCCCCTCTACTCTCTTGTAATGAATTGAGTTTTCCCTTTGAAGTTATCTTATCGGATTGAGTCTTTAAGGATTTGAGAACACTTGATGTATGTCTTGCACGTGCTTATCTGTGGTGACAATGGGATATCATGTGACCCACTTGATGTATGTTTTGGTGATCAACTTGCGAGTTCCGTGACCACGTGGACTTATGCATAGGGGTTGGCACACGTTTTCGTCTTGACTCTCCGGTAGCAACTTTGGGGCACTCTTTGAAGTTCATTGTGTTGGTTGAATAGATGGATTTGAGATTGTGTGATGCATATCATATAATCATACCCACGGATACTTGAGGTGACATTGGAGTATCTAGGAGACATTAGGGTTTTGGTTGATTTGTGTCTTAAGGTGTTATTCCAGTATGAACTCTATGATAGATTGAACGGAAAGAATAGCTTCATGTTATTTTACTATGGACTCTTGAATAGATCGATCAGAAAGGATAACTTTGAGGTGGTTTCGTACCCTACCATAATCTCTTCGTTTGTTCTCCGCTATTAGTGACTTTTGAGTGACTCTTTGTTGCATGTTGAGGGATAGTTATATGATCCAATTATGTTATTATTGTTGAGAGAACTTGCACTAGTGAAAGTATGAACCCTAGGCCTTGTTTCAATGCATTGCAATACCGTTTGTGCTCACTTTTATCATTAGCTACCTTGCTGTTTTTATATTTTCAGATTACAAGAACCATTATCTACTATCCATATTGCACTTGTATCACCATCTCTTCGCCGAACTAGTGCACCTATACAATTTACCATTGTATTGGGTGTGTTGGGGACACAAGAGACTCTTTGTTATTTGGTTGCAGGGTTGTTTGAGAGAGACCATCTTCATCCTATGCCTCCCACGGATTGATAAACCTTAGGTCATCCACTTGAGGGAAGTTTGCTACTGTCCTACAAACCTCTGCATTTGGAGGCCCAACAACGTCTACAAGAAGAAGGTTGTGTAGTAGACATCAAGCTCTTTTCAGGCTCCGTTGCCGGGGTGGTTAGCGCTTGAAGGTATATCTTTAGATCTTGCAATCGAATCTTTTAGTTTCTTGTTTTATCACTAGTTTAGTTTATAAAAATCTACAAAAAATGGAATTGACTTTGCCTCATACGCTTCATATTCTTAATATCTTTCATGAGAATGATGGAAAGGAAAATTGTGCTCAAGTGCTAGGAGAAGAAGTCTATAAAATGTTTGGCACTAAATCTTTGAATGATGAGCATGATTTCAATGTTGTTAGTATGAACTCTTTGAATATCCATAGTACTAATGATCATTGCACTAGTCATGATGAAAATATCTCTTATAAGCATGTCAATTTTTGTGGAGTGCAGAGAGTTTGCAATTACATACCAAACAGGGAAGATAGATTTTGCAAGAGGCATAAGTATTTGGAAACTAAATGGTTGCAAGAAAGGCTAGATGTTTGTGCTGAAAATTTAAACTTTCTTGGCCCTACTTGTGAACTCTGCAATGAACGTGATCATTTCAGTACCCAATGCAAATTGTTTCATGATTGTATCATGTCCAAATATTGTGATGACTTGATTTCCCTTGCACATCATAATGAACTTAGTTTGACCTTGGGTTATGAACAAATGAAACGTATATCTAAGGTTATTCTAGAATTTGCCCTCCATAGAGTTCTTAATTTTGATCTAGAGGAAATTTATATGTATTGTGCGGTAAATTGCATTGAAAATCCTTATATTTCCAATTACATACAGAAATGAAAAAAATTGAGTATGAAGAGAATGCTAATGATAGGGAAGAGACTTCCCAATATCCTCCTATTATTTCTTATGATTAATGAGGTAACGAGGAGGAGCCTCCTATTCAACCAATCTCATTAATAAGGAGCTCCGAAAAGAGGATTAAACCCACACATGAGGTGAAGAAGAAAAATAACAGACAAAGAAGCAAAGGTAGAAAGGTATCTCTCCCAAATGATGTTGCTCCTATTACTCATTGTGATGATGATAATTGCTATACTATTGGTGCCATCCATACTATTAATGATGAGAGTGATTATGCTTATGATATGAAAAGGCCCAAGCTTGGGGATGCTATGTTTGATGAGAATGACAAGTTTGAAAATATATTTGCTACAATTAATGTTTGTCCCAAGCTTGGGGTTGCTATGTTTAATGAAGATGATATTTGAAGTCCCTCAAGTTTTGATATGCAAACTTGTAATGATGATAGCATGCCTCCTAGTTATGATGATTATATTGATGAAAGTGGGTTTGGAAGAGTGTCAACTTTAGGAAGTAAAGATCCCACTATTTTGGAGGATGTTGAATCTTATTATGATAATTATGAAACTGGATTTGGAGAGGTCATGACTTTATTTAGTAATGATTCCACTATCTTGGGAGAGGTTTCAATTGATTCTGATGAGAACAAAGTTGCTACTTATGATGATTACTGTGATGATACTTATGCTATAAAAAGTAGAGATGATTATATTTATAAAACTTGTCATGATTATTATTACCCTTTTTTAGAACATTACTCCTTTAATGTGGAAACAATTTATAGTATTCGAGTCTCTTATGATACTCCCACTATTCCGATTGAGAAGAATTTTGCTTATGTAGAGAGTAGTAAATTTTCTATGCTTGTAGATCATGAAAAGAATGCTTTATGTTCTGGTTATATTGTTGAATTCATTCATGATGCTACTGAAAATTATTATGAGGGAGGAATATATGCTTGTAGGAATTGCAATAATATCAAGTTTCCTCTCTATGTGCTTAAAGTCTTGAAGTTATGCTTGTTTTACCTTCCTATGCAAGTTGATTCTTGTTCTCACAAGTTGTTTGCTCAAAAAATCCGTATGCATAGGAAGTGGGTTAGACTTAAATGTTCTAATCATATTCTTCATGATGCTCTCTTTATGTTTCAATTCTTATGTTTTATGTGAGCATCGTTGAAATCATCATGCCTAGCTAGGGGCGTTAAACTATAGCGCTTGTTGGGAGGCAACCCAATTTTATTCTTGTTCCTTGCTTTTTGTTACTATTTAGTAATAAATAAATCATCTATCCTCTGTGATGATTGTTTTTTATGTTTTAATTAGTGTTTGCGCCAAGTAAAGCCTTTAGGACCTTCTTGGGTGATTCTTATTTGATCTTGCTGTAAAAAACAGAAAGTATGCGCTCACGAGAATAATTTTCCTTTTTTACCAGAGAGCGATAAAATACCAATTCCACTTGCAGTAGATTAATAAACAAATTTCCTAGGACTTCCTTATTTCTCAGGATTTTTGGGGTTACAGAAGTATACGTTTGATCCAGATTACTATAGACTGTTCTGTTTCTGACAGATTCTGTTTTCTATGTGTTGTTTGCTTATTTTGATGAATCTATGAGTAGTGTCGGAGGGTATGAACCACAGATAAGTTGTAATAAAGTATATATTACACAAATATTAATTTATAATGAGTTCACAACAGTACCTAAGTGGTGATTTGTTTTCTTATACTACCAGAGCTTACGAGTTTTCTGTTAAGTTTTGTGTTGTGAAGTTTTCAAGTTTTGGGTAAAGATTCGATGGACTAGGGAATAAGGAGTGGCAAGAGCCTAAGCTTGGGGATGCCCAAGGCACCCCAAGGTAATATTCAAGGACAACCAAGAGCCTAAGCTTGGGGATGCCTCGAAAGGCATCCCCTCTTTCGTCTTCATTCATCGGTAACTTTACTTGGAGCTATATTTTTATTCACCACATGATATGTGTTTTGCTTGGAGCGTCATTTTATTTTCTTTTGTTTTTCTTGCTGTTTGAATAGAATACCAAGATCTGAAATTCTTAAATGTTAGAGAGTCTTCATATAGTTGCATAATTATTCGACTACTCATTGATCTTCACTTATATCTTTTGGAGTAGTTTGTTGTTGCTCTAGTGCTTCACTTATATCTTTTTAGAGCACGGTGGTGGTTTTATTTTATAGAAATAGATGAACTCTCATGCGTCACTTATATTATTTTGAGAGTACTAAACAGCATGGTAATTTGCTTTGGTTATGAATTTAGTCCTAATATGATGGGCATCCAAGAGGGATATAATAAAAACTTTCATATAAAGTGCATTGAATACTATGAGAAGTTTGATACTTGATGACTGTTTTGAGATATGAGGATGGTAATATTAGAGTCATGCTAGTGAGTAGTTGTAAATTTGAGAAATACTTGTGTTAAAGTTTGTGATTCCGGTAGCATGCACGTATGGTGAACCGTTATGTGATGAAGTCGGAACATGATTTATTTATTGATTGTCTTCCTTATGAGTGGTGGTCGGGGACGAGCGATGGTCTTTTCCTACCAATCTATCCCCCTAGGAGCATGCGCGTAGTACTTTGTTTCGATAACTAATAGATTTTTGCAATAAGTATGTGAGTTCTTTATGACTAATGTTGAGTCCATGGATTATACGCACTCTCACCCTTCCACCATTGCTAGCCTCTCTAGTACTGCGCAACTTTCGTCGGTACCATAAACCCACCATATACCTTCCTCAAAACAGCCACCATACCTACCTATTATGGCATTTCCATAGCCATTATGAGATATATTGCCATGCAACTTTCCACCATTCCGTTATTATGACATGCTTCATCATTGTCATATTGCTATGCATGATCATGTAGTTGACATTGTATTTGTGGCAAAGCCACCGTTCATAATTCATTCATACATGTCACTCATGAGTCATTGCACATCCCGGTACACCGCCGGAGGCATTCATATAGAGTCATATCTTGTTCTAAGTATTGAGTTGTAAGTAAATAAAAGTGTGATGATCATCATTATTAGAGCATTGTCCATTGCGAGGAAAGGATGATGGAGACTATGATTCCCCCACAAGTCGGGATGAGACTCCGGACGAAAAAAAGGAGAATAGAAAAAAAGTCCATAAAAAGGAGAAGGCCCAAAAAAATGAGAGAAAAAGCGAGAAGGGGCAATGCTACTATCCTTTTACCACACTTGTGCTTCAAAGTAGCACCATGATCTTCATGATAGAGAGTCTCCTATGTTTTCACTTTCATATACTAGTGGGAATTTTACATTATAGAACTTGGCTTGTATATTTCGATGATGGGCATCCTCAAAATTGCCCTAGGTCTTCATGAGCAAGCAAGTTGTATGCACACCCACCTAGTTTCTTTTGTTGAGCTTTCATACACTTATAGCTCTAGTGCATCCGTTGCATGGCAATCCCTACTCACTCACATTGATACCTATTGATGGGCATCTCCATAGCCCGTTGATATGCCTAATTGATGTGAGACTATCTTCTCCCTTTTTGTCTTCTCCACAACCACCATTCTATTCCACCATAGTGCTATATCCATGGCTCACGCTCATATATTGCGTGAAGATTGAAAAAGTTTGAGAACATCAAAAGTATGAAACAATTGCTTGGTTTGTCATCGGGGTTGTTCATGATTTAAATATTTTGTGTCATGAAGATAGAGCATAGCCAGACTATATGATTTTGTAGGGATAGCTTTCTTTGGCCATGTTATTTTGAGAAGACATGATTACTTTGTTACTATGCTTGAAGTATTATTATTTTTATGTCAATATTAAACTTTTGTTTTGAATCTTATGGATCTGAATATTCATGCCACAATAAAGAGAATTACGTAGAGAAATATGTTAGGTAGCATCCCACATCAAAAATTCTGTTTTTATCAATTACCTACTCGAGGACGAGCAGGAATTAAGCTTGCGGATGCTGATATGTCTCCAACGTATCTATAATTTTTGATTATTCCATGCTATTATATTACCTGTTTTGGATGTTTATGGGCTTTATTATACACTTTTATATTATTTTTGGGACTAACCTATTAACCTAGAGCCCAGTGCCACTTTCTGTTTTTTCATTGATTTTGAGTATCACAGAAAAGGAAAACCAAACGGAAGCCAATTGACCTGAAACTTCACGGAGATCATTTTTGGACCAGAAGAAGCCCACAGAGTACCGGAGCTGGGCCAGAAGAGTGCCGAGGCCACCACGAGGGTGGGGCATGCCCTACCCCCTGGGCGCGCCCCCTACCTCGTGGGCCCCTCATGGCTCCCCTGACCGACTTCTTTCGCCTATATATATATCCATATACCCTAGAAACATCGAAGAGCAGAATAGATCAGGAGTTCCACCGCCAGAAGCGTCCGTAGCCACCGAAAACCAATCTAGACCCGTTTCGGCACCCTGCCGGAGGGGGAATCCCTCTCCAGTGGCCATCTTCATCATCCCGGTGCTCTCCATGATGAGGAGGGAGTAGTTCTCCCTCGGGGCTGAGGGTATGTACCGGTAGCTATGTGTTTGATCTCTCTCTCTCTCGTGTTCTTGTGGTGGTACGATCTTGATGTATCGCAAGCTTTGCTATTATATTTGGATCTGATGATGTTTCTCCCCCTCTACTCTCTTGTAATGGATTGAGTTTTCCCTTTGAAGTTATCTTATCGGATTGATTCTTTAAGGATTAGAGAACACTTGATGTATGTCTTGCACGTGCTTATCTGTGGTGACAATGGGATATCATGTGATCCACTTGATGTATGTTTTGGTGATCAACTTGCGAGTTCCGTGACCACGTGGACTTATGCATAGGGGTTGGCACACGTTTTTGTCTTGATTCTCCGGTAGAAACTTTGGGGCACTCTTTGAAGTTCTTTGTGTTGGTTGAATAGATGAATCTGAGATTGTGTGATGCATATCGTATAATCATACCCACGGATACTTGAGGTGACATTGGAGTATCTAGGTGACATTAGGGTTTTGGTTGATTTGAGTCTTAAGGTGTTATTCTAGTACGAACTCTATGATAGATTGAAAGAAAAGAATAGCTTCATGTTATTTTACTACGGACTCTTGAATAGATCGATCAGAAAGGATAACTTTGAGGGTGTTGTGTACCCTATCATAATCTCTTCGTTTTTTCTCCGCTATTAGTGACTTTGGAGTGACTCTTTGTTGCATGTTGAGGGATAGTTATATGATCCAATTATGTTATTATTGTTGAGAGAACTTGCAGTAGTGAAAGTATGAACCCTAGGCCTTGTTTCAACGCATTTCAATACCGTTTGTGCTCACTTTTATCATTATTTACCTTGTTGTTTTTATATTTTCAGATTACAAGAACCATTATCTACTATCCATATTGCACTTGTATCACCATCTCTTCGCCGAACTAGTGCACCTATACAATTTACCATTGTAGTGGGTGTGTTGGGGACACAAGAGACTCTTTGTTATTTGGTTGTAGGGTTGTTTGAGTGAGACCATCTTCATCCTATGCCTCCCAGGATTGATAAACCTTAGGTCATCCACTTGAGGGAAATTTGCTACTGTCCTACAAACCTCTGCACTTGGAGGCCCAACAACATCCACAAGAAGAAGGTTGTGTATTAGACATCAAACACTGAGCTCCTGCTATAACTCACTAGAACAAGCCTAAAATAGCATGGCAAAAATGCAAATGATAATAGCTTCACAGACTTGGTGAGAATACTAAACATGTCATAAATAGCATCAGGTAGCAATGTTTAGAGCTAGCCAACAACATGCTACAGGAACATATCATGGCAAACAAAAGGCATGGCATGCTAGTACTATAGACAAAGAACAAAACTCCCTTACTGAACTTTAGCCAAAGATGCATAGAAAAGTGTAACATCCCAAAATTCTAAATTTTGGAATGTTATATTAAATAAATAATTGTGATTGTTTGTTTGATTTTGTGTGACTAATTGTGTGAAACTGAGTGGAAATTGAAACTTTTTGAAAGTCGAATGAGAGGGAATAAAAGGACTTTCCCAAAACTTTCATCTTGCATTTTGATATCCAATAATTCAAATTCATTCCATCACAAAACCCTAGAGTGAAGATAATATGACTTCTTCCATTTAAAGAAATGAAAAGGGGTTTGAAAATGATTCGAATTCCATTTGAAATATTTCAAATTTAGAAACTTTAAGCAACTCAATGAGTTCATAAAATGACTTCTTCATATTTGAAGAAAGAGAGTTGGAAGTTTCAAAGGAATAATTTGAAGTCACTTTGAAGTTATTTGAATTTCCAAATTTCAAATCCTTTTGGGAGTTATTTAGTTTTAATTCAAATTATTTTTCTCCTAAAAATAAATAAATGGAAATAAGGGTAAAATGATTCCCTTCAATGGAAAATTAGGAGAAAATAAATTTGAAATCATTTTGCTATTTTAAAAATGATTTTTATTGATTTTAAATGCAACAGTAGCACTGTTTGACTTTTATGAATTTTTATGGAATTTATTTGAATTTTAAAAATAGTTCATCTTATTCTTGGCAATTTTCTGAACATTTCGGTATATAATATGCCTATGTTTTTTATTCTCCTATAGTTCCTTTGTGTTTTTTTAAAAAAAACACACACACACACACCACCTGGACCGTGGCCAGCTCGGCCCAGGAGCACCCCGCGGCCGAGCCAGCCGCTGGCCAATTCGGCCCAGGGCAAGCGCCCGAGCGCCCTCGCACGCTCGACGTCTCCCTCTCGCTCGCACGCAGCTGCTAGGAGGGCCCCACCCCGTCGTCCCCAACCTCCCGCTCCTCCCGCTGAATGAGCACGCGCACGCAACCGCCGGCCGAAGCTCTAGGGATAGAGCTTATCCCTCACTCTCGAGCCCTCTCTTCGCGCCTATAAGAAGCCCTCGACCCCCTCCCTCCGTTCAGCTAACCCGTTCGTCACCACGCCCCTCGCATCGCTCGCCGTAGCCACTTGGATCTCGCCGGAGCCGTGCTAGTTCACCAGAGGATTTCATCGCCCGTGAGCCACCCCGGCCTCCATCGACTACGTCTTTTTGTTGCCCGAGTCCGCACGCGTCGAGTTGACACCTTCTTTTTCTTTCTAGGTCACCGGAGACGCCACCCCGACAGGTTGCGCTCTCGCCGGAGCACTGGAGCTCCGCCGCCTCCCTCCGCTCGTCGCTGGCCACCCCACCACCCGCCGACCCCACCAGCACGCCGCCCATGCCGCGCCCGGTCTCCCCGACCCCTTCGCCGCCGCTGAGGACCGCCGGAGACGCCGCCCTGTCCGCCGTCCACCGCTTGAAGCCAGCGCCGCCGTCTCCTGCTCGTCCTCGTCGCTTCTGTAAGGCGACCCCTCCCCGTTTGTTTAGTTTTTTTGTATTTATAGATCGGTTTGTTTTAGTTCGGTTAACCGTGGTTTTAGTTAAACCGGTCTCCGGTTTTTTATTTTAGCCACGGTAGTTGTTTTTCCTATTTAGTGGCCGTTTGCCGTATAGCCACCGCAACGAGCGCTGCTCAGCCAGCCACGAGCCGCCACGTGGCCAAGGGCCTGTTTGCAGTTATTTATTTTTCTGTTTAGTCCCTGAGTTTTATAGATTAGTCCCTGAACTTCGGATAGTCGTATCTTTTTAACCGTAACTCCAAATTCGATAAACCAGCGGCAAATTCTTCGTATTGATTAGATCTATCCAGTGGTGTCATCTTTGTAAACTTTTGTCAGATTCAAGTTTGAATTTATTCAGATTTGAATTCAAACTTCAATTGGCCATATCTCCTAATCCGTAGCTCCGATTGATGTGATTCTTTTTGCACCATGTCACCGTAGCCAAACCCTACCACTTGGACCATTGTCACACATTTTCCACACAAAAATGGTCTGTCTATGATAGTTTTATTATTATTCCATGTATGCACTTTAGTACACATCACATCTTTGCACCCTATGTCACATGTTGGCACCTAGAATTATTTGCATGCAAGTTATGTGTGTTGGGTTTACATTTGGTTTTCCGAGTCTTTTGTGTGCATGTTATTGCTCTCTGGAATGATTGCTTATGTATGTTATTTTACTTTGATGATAGACTGTCCGGAGTGCGAAGCCGAGTACTATCGATCTTTAGAATTCAACTACGGGTATCCAGGCAAGTTCACATTCGACCATTCTTCCAATTACCTATGTTTTATATTATGCACTTAGTCCTTTTGTGGTAGGATTGCATGGTAGGATTTATTGATGCCAGATGGCTATGCCGTTACCTAGTAGTTCATTGAGGTAGGTTTGAACCATATACCTTTGTCACCACCGCGTAAGTTTAATTTTGCCTTGCCAATGTAGACGTGGATTGGGAAGTGTTCATTGTGAGAGATGAGTGACAAAGTAGTAAGTAGAACCAAGATAACTTAATGAACTACCTGGGCGGAGGTTTGGTTTGAATGGTAGCGAAGTACAGTGGGAGCATGCATGGGAAATCCATGGTGGTGCACCACTAGTGGTCCGTCCGCCCAGGCTCAAAGAGATCAATCGTATTCTCATGTCTAGAAGCTTACATGTGCAGCCACAAGCCAATATGGGCTCTCGCTTAGTTGAGTAGTTAGTGTGACCCCTTCCGGGATGGTCTAGCAGATGTAGAATGATGTAGGTGTACCGACCTATCCGTGGGTTAAGGGGGAACATTTTCGAAAGACTATGTATCGGTCATCCTGTTCTCAAACGCCAGGCAGTGCGAGAATTTCAAGGGAGGCGATCGAGTCTTGTGGGGAAATGTGCACAAACCTCTGCAGAGTGTTAAAACCTAATCGATTAGCCGTGTCCCCGGTTACAGACAACTTGAGCATCTAGTAGTGGAAATGCTGGGAGATCTCATCACTCTTAATTAAATAGTTGGGTTTTAAATGAAACTTTGGGAATGGCTTGAGTTGGGTTTACCAACTCATTCTATGCTATACAATAGTGGTAGAATAATATCTTTTATTCTAGGGAAAAACTAGCTTTATGCAACAAAACTAAACTTAGAGCTTTCCACCAGCCAAATTGCATGTACAATAGGTTCATTATTCTTATGATGTGACTTACTGAAAGTGCAACTATCCCTAGGTGGTTTTGGTAATTCATAACAACATATAGCTCATTGAGCTAATGCTATTCCAAGATGACAATTTCAGGAAAGCTCAGTGATTGGCATGGCATGGATGTGAAAGTGGAACCCTCAAAATTCTAAGGACAAAGGATTGGCTCAAGCTCAAAAGCTCAAGACTCTTCATTTTATATTTTAGTGATCCAAGATCACATTGAGTCTTTAGGAAAAGCCAATACTATCAAGGAGGGATGAGGTGTTGCTTAATGAGCCTCTTACTTCATGTGCTTAGTGATATGCTCCAAAACCCTCAACTACTTTCCCATATCCACATATGACCTAAACCCTAAGCCAAACTCGGTCCTACCGATTCTTTCTATCCGGCGCCACCGAGTTTCACTTGTCATAAGCCACTGCCAAACCCTAGCAATTCGGTTCTACCGATAGGGATCTCGGTCTCACCGAGATGGGATTGCAAACTCTCTGTTTCCCTTTCGTAACTTTTCGGTCTCACCGAAAGAGCGAATCGGTCCCACCGAGATTGCAATGTAAACTCTTTGTTTCCCTTTTGTAACTTTTAGGTCTCACCGAAAGAGCAAATCGGTCCCACCGAGTTTGCCTGACCAACTCTCTAGTTAGCTTATTACCAAACTCGGTCTCACCGAGTTTGTGTAATCGGTCTCACCGAGATTACGTTATGCCCAAACCCTAACCATATCAGTCCTACCGAGTTGCATGTCAGTCCCACCGAAAATCTCTAACGGTCATTAGGTTTACCTTTTCGGTCCGACCGAGTTTGTTGATTCGGTCCCACCGAGATTGGAAAACTGTGTGTAACGGTTGGATTTTGTGTGGAGGCTATATATACCCCTCCAGCTCCTCTTCATTCATGGAGAGAGCCATCAGAACACATACACAATTCCAACTCATATGTTCTGAGAGAGAACCACCTACTCATGTGTTGAGACCAAGATACTCCATTCCTACCATATGAATCTTGATCTCTAGCCTTCCCCAAGTTGCTTTCCACTCAAATCTTCTTTCCACAAAATCCAAATCCTATGAGAGAGAGTTGAGTGTTGGGGAGACTATCATTTGAAGCACAAGAGCAAGGAGTTCATCATCAACACACCATTTGTTACTTCTTGGAGAGTGGTGTCTCCTAGATTGGCTAGGTGTCACTTGGGAGCCTCCGACAAGATTGTGGAGTTGAACCAAGGAGTTTGTAAGGGCAAGGAGATCGCCTACTTCGTGAAGATCTACCGCTAGTGAGGCAAGTCCTTCGTGGGCGATGGCCATGGTGGGATAGACAAGGTTGCTTCTTCATGGACCCTTCGTGGGTGGTTGCTTCTTCGTGGACCCTTCGTGGGTGGAGCCCTCCGTGGACTCGCACAACCATTACCCTTCGTTGGTGGAGCCCTCCGTGGACTCGCGCAACCGTTACCCTTCATGGGTTGAAGTCTCCATCAACGTGGATGTAGGATAGCACCACCTATCCGAACCACGGGAAAAACATTCGTGTCTCCAATTGCGTTTGAATTCTCCAAAACCTTCCCTTTACATTCTCGCAAGTTACATGCTTTACTTTCCGCTGCCAATATACTCTTTGCATGCTTGCTTGAATTGTATGATGATTGCTTGACTTGTCCTACAATAGCTAAAATCTGCTAAGAACTAAAATTGGGAAAAGGTTAAGTTTTTATTTGGTCAAGTAGTCTAATCACCCCCCCTCTAGACATACTTTCGATCCTACAAGTGGTATCAGAGCTTTGGTCTCCATTTGCTTTGATCTCCATAGCTTTTGGTGGTCATAGCCTTGGTTTCACAACCTAGGAGAGTATGGCGTCTAGCGAGGGAAATTATCACCGTATAGGTCCTTACTTTGATGGTACTAATTTTGCTAGTTGGAAGCATAAAATGAAAATGCATATTCTTGGACATAACCCCGCCGTTTGGGCTATTGTGTGTGTTGGTTTGCAAGGTGACTTCTTTGATGGGAAAGAACCAAACCGTGAAGCTACCGCGGATGAGTTGAAGATGTTGCAATACAATGCTCAAGCTTGTGATATTCTCTTCAACGGATTGTGCCCCGAAGAATTCAACAAAATCAGCCGTCTTGAGAATGCAAAGGAAATTTGGGACACTTTGATTGATATGCACGAAGGTACCGACTCCGTCAAGGAATCCAAGTTGGATGTGCTTTAAAGTCAACTTGACAAGTTCAAAATGAAGGACGGTGAAGGTGTCGCTAAAATGTACTCTAGGCTTGCTCTCATCACAAATGAGATTGCCGGCTTAGGAAGTGAAGAGATGACCGATAGATTCATCATCAAGAAGATTCTAAGAGCCTTGGATGGAAAATATGATACCGTGTGCACATTGATCCAAATGATGCCCAATTACAAAGATCTCAAGCCAACGGAGGTGATTGGAAGAATTGTTGCTCATGAGATGTCACTTAAGGATAAAGAGGAACTTCACAACAAATCAAGTGGTGCCTACAAAGCCTCATGTGAAGCCCCTACATCATCAAGTGAGAAACAAAACTTCAATGAAGAATTGAGCTTAATGGTGAAGAACTTCAACAAGTTCTACAAGAGTAGAAGCAAATATAGAAGCTTCAAGTCAAGGTCCTACAATGACAAAAGATCTTCTAGTCGAGAGCGAAACTGCTACAGTTGTGGAAGACCCGGACACTATTCCAATGAGTGTACGGCTCCCTACAAGAGAAGAGAAGATTCTCCAAAAAGAAGAAGCAAAGAATCACCACCAAGAGAGAGAAGGAGTAGAGATGATCGTTATGAACGAAGATACTCACGGAGAAGCAAGGATTCGGAAAGGAAGGAAAAATCATCAAGGAGCTACACAAAACGAAGACATCAAGCTCATGTTGGTGAATGGGTATCCGGCTCCGACTCCGACAGCCACTCCGAGAGAAGTTATCACTCCGACTCCGAAGATACTCAAGATGAAGGTGTTGCCGGTCTAGCACTTGTGTCAACCAACTCCTACGACATATTTGACTCACCAAATGAAGGAATTGGAAGATGCTTCCTGGCCAAAGGTCCTAAGGTAACACACCCCGAGTATGTTGATTTCAATAGTGATGAAGATGACTTGTTAGGTGATGATTTGCTTGTTGAAAACTCTAGTGATGAATACTATGATGAAACGTCAATTAATCATGCTAATCAAGATAAAACGAATGACAATGATAAGGAGAAGATTGAGGCTCTAACTAAAGAACTAAACACTCTTAAGTTAGCTCATGAAACTATCTTCGAAGATCATCGAGAACTTTTAAGAGCTCATGAGAAATTACGCTTTGAAAAGCTCAATCTTGAGCAAGAGCATGAGTTCTTAAAAGCAATCAATGATGATCTCCGCAAGAAAATTTCTTCTTACATTGCCAAGCGTTTACTCTTATCCACTTACATGCCTCAAGTCAAGTCTAGTAACAAGAACAAGAAAGATTCTTCCTCTAGCAGTAACAATGATCATGCTAAATCCAATATTGTTGCTTCTAGTAGTTCTCTTGATTCCACTAATGATTCTCTTAGCCAAGTTACACTTGAGCAAGAAAATAGCTTATTGAAGGGAATTATAGAGAAAGGAGTGTACAAAAGCCTTGCCGGGAGTAAGCAATTCGAGGAAATTGTGCGCAAGCAAGGAATGCACCGGAAGAATCAAGGTGTTGGTTTTGAACAAAAGTTCAATGCCAATGGAGTTGAGTGGGAAGAATATCAATACCCCAAGACAAAGTTTGTTCCTCAACAAGAGAAGTATGATACTTCTTTCAAGGGGACACAAGTTCAAGATGATCTTCCACCACAAGACTACAAGCAAAAAGGCAAGGACAAGCTTCAAGAGGAAATTGATGCATTTGAAGAAGCTCCTAAGACCTTAGTCAAGTGGATTCCCAAGACTACTTCAAGTTCCATTTCATCAAGTACGACTACAACTACAAGGATTCCCATCAAGATGGTGTGGATCCAAAAGAAGAAGAACTAGAGAGTTCTTGAGGGTGACTCCGCCAACATACTTCACTCTTATCATTTTGGCAAGAACAAGTGCAATCAACTTCCACATCTTGCACTAGTTCAAGGAGTCACAAACCCTCTTGTTGGTAAGACAAGGGACAATGTAACCTAAAAGTTTTCATGGACATCACCTTGTGTGTGCATCACTCTATGTCTATGGATATCCTTGTTTGTTCCTTGTGGGACTAACCCATGTAGGTATTGAAAGTGCAATTCACTCAAATGGATAGCTCCAAGTGATCTACATCAACATTGAGCATCCACATCTTCAACATCTACATGATGTCATCATCGACAAAACCTGAGGTTAGTTCATCCCTCTAAGGGGGGGATATCACATCTAGGGGGAGCTTTACTCTAAGACTTGAGCTAAAGCAACTCTAAAGATGTGAACACAACAATGCTTTATGTAAAAGTGGTAACCCCACTTGAGCTTAAACGATGAGTATGACCTATGATCAAGTGTTCTCACTTGACTCCTAAGTCGATATACTCATATATAGATGACCTTGTCATCGCAAATTGCTTGATAGATGCTAGAATTGGTTGTGAATGCCTTGTCACATATTTCATTTGCCATCTTATTGTGTGAGCATGTTGATTGCATATTTTACTCATTCGAGGACATCCACTTATTGTTTTGATTGTTTGGTTTTATTTCCTTTTTCCAAGTGGAGGGACAAGAATGCCTAAGAACCTCCTCTAGATATCTATGCTTTTATCATCTCAAACTCTATTCATGCTACATCACAAAATTTGATCAAGTCAGATTCGAACCACTCTGTGTGAGGAGCACTCGGAGTCCCCGATTCGTCATAGACTTAAACATCCAAAACCTCTTTGTGATTCTCGGTCTGACCGGTATCCTACTTTCGGTCCTACCGAGATCATTAAGTTGATCTGAATTTTCAATCTCGGTGCAACCGATTTGAATCATTCGGTCACACCGAGTTGCAATAACTGTATACAGTTTTGCATCTCGGTGCCACCGAGTTGTTCCACTCGGTCACACCGACAGGGTCGGGCTATATATAGTCACGGGCAAAATTTGGAAATTTCTCCGAACCCCTTGGCCTGCGCGATAGCTCGCTCTGCCAATGTGGTCTCCGGATCGTCTCCTCGCCGCCAGCCGCCTCCAGTCGCTGGTCTCCATCGCCGTCAACGGAATTCAACCCTGCCGTTGCCGCCGTAGTGAGTCTCCGCCGAACTAGGGTATCGACTCGATCACAGTGCTATTCCCCGTCCGATTCCTAGCACATTGTGTTCTTAATGATTCTTGCCACGATTGAAACACTCCTATCTAGTCAATGCGTTCGTAGATCAGTTTTGATTCGAAAATTTTAGGGTTAGGTTTCCGCCAAAACCATCTCGGACCCACCGAGTTGAAAAACTTGGTCCCACCGATTTGTCTTATGCCATTGCACAAGTGAGACTCGGTCTGACCAAGAATTACTTATCGGTGTGACCGATTTTGGAACTCTGTGAAACCCTAGCAGTCTCGGTGCCACCGAACTGTGACTCGGTCTGACCGAGTTCACTAGTTTAGGTGCCAAAACTGCTTCGGTATCATCGAGTTTAGAAATCGGTAGATCCGAGATGCTTTCAGTGGGAAACTAAAACTAAGATTTTGAATCATTCTTTTGCAAAAATCTCTGCATTTTGTGATGCTCATCCACTCTACCTCATCTATAAACTGTTCACAGGGTCAGCAGTCAGCTTGTTCATCATGTCAGACTAGAGTGATAGCCAGAACATGTCAGAAGAGCAAGTGCAGATGAGTGAGGGCACTAGTCCCTCAAGTTCTTCAGATGATGGCAGCAGAAGTACTCCTACCAATCTGCCAAAAGCTGCCACCAGACAGAGGAAGAAGAGAACCTCAGAATCAGAGGATGAGGATTATGTGGCAGAAGAGGAAGCAACTTCAAAGAGAGTAGTGCTTGAGAAGGAACATGACTCAGCTCAAGGCACAAAGCCAGGGATGAAAATCAAAAGGCCAGCAGGCAGGCAGCCTATGTCAAAGGCCAGAGCTTCAACTGAGAAACCCACTCCCATAGAGCCAGTTGCTGCTGAAGGCAAGAAAAGGAAGGAAAGGGTCAAGAAGACCGTAGCCAAAGTGCTCGGAAAGGCTTCCATCATGGAAGATGAGGATGAAGAAGAAGAGGTTGCTGCACCAGCACCTAAGGCACCCAAGCTGATGGGTGATGCCATAAGATCAGGGTCAACTACTTCTAAGGCCAAGCCAGCTCCAAAGCCAAAGCCAAAGAGGAATACAAGGAGCATACCTGCAGCTGAAAAGAACAAGGCCCAAGTGCCTGCATTGCTGAATAAGAAGAAGGTCAAGTGCTCAGAAAGCTCAAGCCCAAGATCCCAGACCATAGTGATGCTCATCCTGTGGCTGAGGACATGAAGCTCAGGAGAGACTCAGGGCTCAGGAAGTGGAGAGAAGCAGATCCGTATGCTTCAAGGAGAAGGACTGCTGTTGACTACAGATTCCACACTAAGGAACAGCAGGACTTCCATGAGACAGTTTTGTTGGACAAGAAGCCCATAGTTTGTGATATGAGATGGGTCGACTGGGAATACATCAAGGACAATGAAGAGCACTATCCTGGAGTGCAAGACAACTTCAATGCTTGTGGAGTAGCAGACTTTGTTGGGCAGAAGCTCACAAAGTGGAACGAGGAACTTAGTATGCAATTCTACTCCATGGCACACTTCTATCCAGATGGTAGGATAACTTGGATGTCTGAAGGTATGAGGTACCAATCTACAGTTGCTGAATGGGCTCAGCTGATCAATGCCCCAGAAGAGCAGGAAGATGACTTGGATGTATATGCCAAGAAGAAGATGGACCACAACTCTATGTCCAACATGTACAAGGAAATTCCAAACGAGCCACTTGATACTTTCAAGTTTGGGTCTATGCATTATCTTCTGTCAGGGCTGCCAACCATTAACTGGATCCTTAGGCACACTCTGTTGCCCAAGTCAAGTGATCACAAGATGATCAGAGGCCATGCAATCAATTTGCTTCATGTATTTGATGTGCCTCAGAAATTCAAGGTCATGAGCCTCATAGTAGAAACTATCAAGAGGACTACAGCAGATCAGAAGAGGAGCTGTGGTTATGCCCCTCAGATTCAGGAGTTAATCAACTCGAAGATGGGCACAGGCATATACTTGTTGGACAAGGAACACTTGCCTATTCATCCAGACTTTGAGGACAACCAAGTTGTGATGAGTGAGAATGAACCATCATCAGTTCAAGCACAAGCAAAGAAGGAGAAGGCGAGGAAGGAGAAAGCTGCCAAGATGCCAACTCAAGAGGAGGCATCTGAATATTTCCTGAAAACCAAACAAGAGCAGCTTGGTTACTTGATTGCATCCACCCTGCGGATTGAGCAAGGACTAGCCACCCTAACTCAGAACTAGGCAAGCTTAGAGAGGATCATGGAACAAAAGTTCTATGACTTGGATGTCAAAGTAACAGAGATTCAGACTGCTGTGGAGCAGCTCCAGGATGACATGCAGGAGAGGAGAGGCAAGACTACAACTGATGCCTTTGCCAGAGTGCCACGAGGTCCGAGGTCATCTGCAGTGCCAGTTGCTGACCCCAAAGCCACCACGTCTGCACCAGCTACAGCCTCAGTCCCAGCAGCTCCAGCATCTACTTCAGCCTCAACTCCAACCACGTCTACAGAAGGCTTCGTCCTTCGAGTGCTCCGGACTCCACCACCACCTGAAGATCAAGCCTGAGTGTCGACTTAGCACTATGCATTTTCTAGGAACTTTTTGGTAACTTGTTGCCAAAGGGGGAGAAAATGTATAGATCATAGGCTTCGAGAGAGAGTGTTGCTTTTATTCTCTCTTGTTTTATTTGGTGGTTTTTCGAACTTTGTTTGCTTTTGTGTGAGATACTATGTCATTGCTCGTGAGACATTGATGATCATGTGTTTGATCATAAGCTACACTTAATGTTTTCTTAATATTATCGTCTTATCTATCTTATGTGATCATTCACTATTCTTGGTGATGAGTGCATGTATTTCTTTCTTATCATTTTAAGCGCTCCACCAAGATGTATGTGACATGGAAGAGTAACCCATGACTCTAACTCTTTGTGCATTTGCAGTCCAAAGCAAATTTTAAATATGCACAAATTTAGGGGGAGCTCTTACTTGTCACATACTTCTCAAAGCGACGATATATTTCATGCTTATTACATTTGTCGACGCTTTGATCTATATGTTGTCATCAATTACAAAAAAGGGGGAGATTGAAAGTGCAACTATCCCTAGGTGGTTTTGGTAATTCATAACAACATATAGCTCATTGAGCTAATGCTATTCCAAGATGACTATTTCAGGAAAGCTCAATGATTGGCATGGCATGGATGTGAAAGTGGAACCCTCAAAATGCTAAGGACAAAGGATTGGCTCAAGCTCAAAAGCTCAAGACTCTTCATTTTATATTTTAGTGATCCAAGATCACATTGAGTCTTTAGGAAAAGCCAATACTATCAAGGAGGGATGAGGTGTTGCTTAATGAGCCTCTTGCTTCATGTGCTTAGTGATATGCTCCAAAACCCTCAACTACTTTCCCATACCCACATATGACCTAAACCCTAAGCCAAACTCGGTCCTACCGATTCTTTCTATCCGGCGCCACCGAGTTTCACTTGTCATAAGCCACTGCCAAACCCTAGCAATCCGGTTCTACCGATAGGGATCTCGGTCTCACCGAGATGGGATTGCAAACTCTCTATTTCCCTCTCGTAACTTTTCGGTCTCACCGAAAGAGCGAATCGGTCCCACCGAGATTGCAATGTAAACTCTTTGTTTCCCTTTTGTAACTTTTCGGTCTCACCGAAAGAGCAAATCGGTCCCACCGAGTTTGCCTGACCAACTCTCTGGTTAGCTTATTACCAAACTCGGTCTCACCGAGTTTGTGTGATCGGTCTCACCGAGATTACGTTATGCCCAAACCCTAACCATATCAGTCCTACCGAGTTGCATGTCAGTCCCACCGAAAATCTCTAACAGTCACTAGGTTTACCTTTTAGGTCCGACCGAGTTTGTTGATTCGGTCCCACCGAGATTGGAAAACTGTGTGTAACGGTTGGATTTTGTGTGGAGGCTATATATAACCCCTCCACCTCCTCTTCATTCATGGAGAGAGCCATCAGAACACATACACAATTCCAACTCATATGTTCTGAGAGAGAACCACCTACTCATGTGTTGAGACCAAGATATTCCATTCCTACCATATGAATCTTGATCTCTAGCCTTCCCCAAGTTGCTTTCCACAAAATCCAAATCCTATGAGAGAGGGTTGAGTGTTTGGGAGACTATCATTTGAAGCACAAGAGCAAGGAGTTCATCATCAACACACCATTTGTTACTTCTTGGAGAGTGGTGTCTCCTAGATTGGCTAGGTGTCACTTGGGAGCCTCCGACAAGATTGTGGAGTTGAACCAAGGAGTTTGTAAGGGCAAGGAGATCGCCTACTTAGTGAAGATCTACCGCTAGTGAGGCAAGTCCTTCGTGGGCGATGGCCATGGTGGGATAGACAAAGTTGCTTCTTCGTGGACCCTTCGTGGGTGGTTGCTTCTTCGTGGACCCTTCGTGGGTGGAGCCCTCCGTGGACTCGCGCAACCATTACCCTTCGTGGGTGGAGCCCTCCGTGGACTCGCGCAACCGTTACCCTTCGTGGGTTCAAGTCTCCATCAACGTGGATGTAGGATAGCACCACCTATCCGAACCACGGGAAAAACATCCGTGTCTCCAATTGCGTTTGAATTGTCCAAACCCTTCCCTTTACATTCTCGCAAGTTACATGCTTTACTTTCCGCTGCCAATATACTCTTTGCATGCTTGCTTGAATTGTATGATGATTTCATGACTTGTCCTACAATAGCTAAAATCTGCCAAGAACTAAAATTGGGAAAAGGTTAAGTTTTTATTTGGTCAAGTAGTCTAATCACCCCCCCTCTAGACATACTTTCGATCCTACACTTGCCAGTACATTCAATGTACTGACCTACAGGGCTGCAACGTCTTATGTTGCAGGAATTTTCTACGACGAGTAAGAGTTACGTTGTAGGGTTACGGTCTACACTCAACTTGCCGTTGGCGTTGATGGACTCCACACCCTTATGTTTGTTTCCGCTGAGACTTATGAGGTATATATCAGTTTTACGTTATTTTATATGTGATTGCACTTTGATATATACATTGATGTACTATGTGTGCCAGCATACTGATCTAGGGATGGCACGGATACACAGAGGCTTGGCCGTTTGAGGTCGGGTCGCTACAAAAAGATGGTAGCACCCATGCAAACATGGCAAGTGATATGATCAGTTTCAGACTTAGTAGAAAAACATGACATGGCAGAAACAGATTCATGATAACAACTTTGCATGCTCATGCCACTCACCTCAAAGCATTTCATGGCATCACAAGGTAACCAACAGTAAGAAGACACAATTATGAAGCGAAACATGGCAAGTGCAAGTTCATAGGGTGCATGGATCACTAGCAAAACACATGGCAATAATGAACTTCATGTAAACAATCTGCTAGCAACACTATTTAGCAAAAGTAGAGCATGGTAATAACAATCTAGAGTACTCCATAATTAGAACAAGAGACATGAATGGATAGAGCATAACCATATCTTCAAAACACTCTTACTGAACTTCATCAAAATATGCATGGATCTACTTGTGGCAACAAGAGAACATAGTAACATAATGTAACAGGAAAAGACAAAAAATACTGTATGAAAATAGCAACATCATGTGGCCTACTTTGCATGCTTGTGCTAGTCACCACAGAGCTCATAAAAATACAAGGCTTGCACCACTGTAAAGATGGAATGGAGGAGCTCCTAAAACATGTAGACATGATGCTCATAGGATGCACACACAAAATTCAACGAAAATGACAAATCAGCAAGTTGTGATGAATTCCAGCAGACAACATCATATAGCACTATTGCAACGAAGGTTAGGGCATCAATATGGATAGTAACATGCATGAAAGTGACACTAACATGAAGAGCATCACGAGACAAACATTTCGGTATATCATGCACGTGAAATGGAGCAACATGCATGAAGATAGGGCGCGCACAAGATGCGTGTATGATGTTGTAGGAAAAAAGGACTTGGACAAAATTTATACCCTGGGACGAGGCTGGACGGGTTTGTGCAGCGACCGGGGAGGTCCAATTTGGATCGGGGGCTGAAACGGAGCGGGACGGCCTCGTGTAGATCGGGTCAACGACGGCGGTTGCCCAGCCGGATCTTGCAGGATCCGGCGCGGAGCTCCGAGCTTACGATGGCGACGGATGGATCCAAGGCGCGCGGGGGGGGGGGTCCCGGCGAGGGACGACGACATCGAGACAGTGGCCGGCGGCGGCGAACAGGGAGGCGGTGCGGTGACGGAAGACGGCGGCGTGGGCCGACTCTGGCGAGTCCCCGGTGGCCCAGGTCGGCGAGGCGGAGGCGCGGTGGAGCGGGAGGGCGGCGGACGGGCGGTGCGGCCCAGATCTGGCCCGGGGCGGGCTGGCCTCGGGCCTGGCGGTGGGGCGCAGCGAAGTGGGCGCGAGCAGGACACATGGCAGCACGTGATATGTCGGGGCGGCGGCGGCAAACGTGTCCGTCCGTCGCGGACGCCTCTGGTGGTGGCGGGAATGGGTGGACTAGGGTTTCGCCCCAAAATGGAGGGGAAGGGGCCTTTTTATAGGTAGGGGGAGCTAGGAGATTCAAAAAGAGGAGCGGTTTTCGCCCACACGATCGTGATCCAACGATGGAGAGCATGGAGGGGGGTTAGATGGGCTAGTGGGCTGTTTTGGAGGGGTGCTCGGCTGCAATAAGAGATGGGCTTTTGCGGTTACCCAGTTAACCGTTGGGGCATAAAACGACCTCCAAATGGAACAAAATTTGACAAGAGGCCTACCGGTGATGTACCAATGCCACTCGAAAAATCTCAAATCATTCCGAGAACGTTTTTCTCCCGCTCATGAAATGAGATCTGAGAGGTGCAACAGGTGCATGTGGGAGTGTCAGATTCCGAAACGGACAACGAGGAAAAAGATCGGAAGCATGAGATGAACATGAATGCACATGAGATGCACATGACGACATGAGATAAAATGCATGACGTGAAAAAAATGCAAAAACGAAAGACAAAACCCAACCACGAAGGAAATAACATATCACATAGCCAGAAATGGCAAGAGCTGGAGTTACAATTATGGAAAGTTACATCCGGGGCATTACAACTCTCCACCACTACAAGAGGATCTCGACCCGAGATCTAGGACTAAAAGAACTCTGGATATTCGAACCAGAGGTGATCCTCGTGCTCCTAGGTGGCTTCTCGGTCGGAATGGTGAGACCACTTAACCTTCAGGAATTTGATCGACTTGTTGTGAGTTTTGCGCTCGGTTTCTTCAAGAATGGAAATGGGATGCTCATTTGCGTCTTGAAGCACTTACGAATCTGTGACACGTGACACACATCGTGCACATTTGCGAAGTTGGATGGAAGCTCAAGTTGATAGGCGAGGTCGCCTCTTTTTCCAATGATCTTGGAAGGACCCACGTATCTCGGGGCAAGCTTCCCTTTGATACCAAAGCATTGAGTGCCTTTCATGGGAGATACGCGGAGATAGACATGGTCTCCTATCTCGAAAGCCAAGTCACGGTGCTTGCTATCGTAGTAACTCTTCTGGCGTGATTGCGTGGCTTTGAGATTTTCACAAATGACTTTACACATTTCCTCAGCTTCTGTGATCAAGTCATTGCCAAGAAGATGGTGTTCACCAGTCTCGGACCAATTGAGGGGAGTACAACACTTTCTGCCAAATAGAATTTCCAATGGGTCCTTGCCCGAGCTTTCTTGGAATCTGTTTTTGTAGAAGAACTCGGCATATCGGGGACAATCTTCCCACTTCATACCAAAAGAGATGCACAAGCTCTGAGCATGTCTTCGACGATTTGATTGAGTCACTTGACTTGGCTACTTGTTTGAGGGTGGAAAGCCGTGCTGAAGCGAATGTTGGTGCCCATGGCCTTATGGAAGGAGTCCCAGAACTTAGAAGTGAAAATGCTTCCACGATCTGAAGAGACCAATTGCGGAATTCCATGCAACGAGACAATTCTTGAGGTGTATAGCTCTGCAACTGAGCTGTCGTGATAGATTCTTTGATTGGAAAGAAATGAGCCACTTTAGTAAGCTTGTCAATGACAACGAAGATTGCATCATTCCCACTCTTGGACTTGGGGAATCTAGTGACAAAGTCCATTTCGATATGATCGAACTTCCATTCTGGAAAAGCAAGAGGTTGGAGGAGACCAGATGGTTGTTGATGCTCTGCTTTCACCCTTTGACAGACATCACATTCATTTATGAATTGAGCAATTTCTCGCTTCATTTGAGTCCACCAATATGACTGCTTGAGGTCATGGTACATCTTCGAACTACCTGGATGAATGGAGAGAATAGAATTGTGCGCTTCATTCATTATGACCTGCCTTAGATCACCTTTAGGAACCACAATCCTGTCCTTGAAGAATAAGGTGTCCTTGTCAACAATGCGATAGCACTTGTATTTGGATAAGCCCTTGGCAATACCATGTTTCACCTTCTTCACTATGGTATCAAGGAGTTGTGCCTCATGAATTTGGTCTTCCAAAGTTGTAGTGACTTGAAGGTTGGCAAGAAAACCTTGAGGAACAACTTGGAGGTTGAGCTTGCGGAAAGCTTCACAAAGATCCGGTTGGAATGGCTTGAGAATTAAGTTGTTGCAATAAGCCATCCTGTTCAAAGCATCTGTAATCACATTCGCCTTGCCTGGAGTATATTTAATACTTGGATTGTACTCTTGAATCATTTTGACCCAACGAGTTTGCCTGAGGCTGAGGTTGGGTTGAGTGAAGATATACATGAGGCTCTTGTGATCGGTGAAAATGTCCACTTGCCTTCCCAACAAGAGATGTCTCCATGTTATTAATGCATGGACAACTGACACCAACTCAAGATCGTGAGTGGGGTAGTTCCTTTCATTGGGCTTCAACTAACGAGAAGTATAGGCCACAACTTTCTTCTCTTGCATTAACCAAGGTTGGAATAAACGATAGGCATAAGCAAGGCGGTTGGCCTTTGCCTAGTGCCTAGGAGGTGCCTAAGCGCCCTAGGCGCGGCCTAGGCAGTAATATAATTTTTACTATCAAGGTGTATTTGTGGTTATTATATGTGCATTGATATTAATTTAGGGCATATAAATAGTTAATTACGAGCTACTGCCATTGGAATATGGCCCATTTTACATATTAGTGTAGTATGGCATGATTTCTTGCTTCGGTAGACAATTTTTGGCTTGCCCTGCCTAGGCTCCTATTTATGCCCAAGGCGAGGCGTTTGGCCATCGGCGAGGCGTTTGGCGATTTCCTAGCCCCTAAGCGTGTGTAAGCGCCTCCTAGGCACTTCCTTTTCCAACATAGGCATTAACACAGCGCCGAGACCTTGCAATGAGGCATCACAGAAAACTTCGAATGGCTTGGATTCGTCAGGAGGAGTTAAGACCGGAGCTGAGACAAGCTTCTCTTTAAGAGTGTTGATAGCAACGTCACACTCAGGTGTCCATAAATACTTGACATGCTTCTGGAGGAGGTTTTAAAGAGGTTTTGCAATCTTTGAGAAATTCTCAACGAATCTTCAACAATAGCTTGCAAGCCCAAGGAAACTGCAGAGCTGCTTGACATTCTAAGGAAGGTCCCAACTCACAATTGCAGAAACCTTCTCCAGATTAATAGCGATGCCCTTGGCGGAGATGATGTGGACAAGGTAAAGAACTTCATCAAGCCAAAACTCACATTTAGAGAACTTCGCGTAGAATTGATACTCTCTGAGCTTGTCGAGCACAAATCGCAAATGCTTGGCATGATCCTTCTTATTCTTGGAGAACGCCAAGATATCATCGAGATACACCAGGACGAATTCATTGGTGTAGGGGTTGAAGATGAAGTTCATCATACGAGAGAATGTTGGAGGAGCATTGACAAGGCCGAAAGACATGACAGTATATTCATAAGAACCAAAGCTTGTTCTGAATGTTGTCTTGGGGATATCTTCTTCACGAATGCGAATCTGATGATAACCCATATAGAGGTTAAGCTTGGAGAACACCTTTGCACCTTTAAATTGCTCGAATAGCTCATTGATGTTGGGAAGTGGATACTTGTTCTTGATTGTTTCTTGTTCAATGGGCAGTAATCGACACAAAGTTAGTCTGTGCCATGCTTCTTCTGGACAAAAAGAACACCACAACCCCACGGAGATGAACTCGGTCTGATCAGACCCAGACACTCTTGTTCATCGAGCTGTTTCTTCAATTCCTTTAGCTCCTTTAGTCCAAGCTTGTATGGACGCTTGCAAACGGGTTTAGTACTGGGCTCAAGATCAATAACGAACTCAACTGGACGGTGAGGAGGCATACCCAGAAGCTCTTCTGGAAAGACATCTTGGTACTCACAAACAACTAGAATCTGAGAGATAGCGTCTAACTCGCCCTTCTCATTGAGAGAGAACAAACGAATGGTTTCATCTCGAGTGGCATAGATGATCACATCCTCAGAAGTGTGTGTCAATTTAATTTTCCTGGCAGCAAAATCAAGAGAAGCTTTTGTGCTGAGATATCCAATCGATGTTGAGGATGAGATCAATATCAGAGTTGCCGAGAACAATTGGAGAAGCCAGGAATTTATAGTTGCCCATCTTGATCGTAACATCCGGAGCTATCAAACTAGAGCTCAATCGTTTACCCGGAGAAACAACAACCATGGTGTTGGGGAACATAGTAATAATTCAAAAAAAATCCTACTTGTCACCAAGATCAATCTAGGAGATGCTAGCAACGAGATAGAGGGAGTGCATCTTCATACCCTTGAAGATCGCTAAGCGGAAGCGTTACAAGAACGCTGTTGATGGAGTCATACTCACGGCGATTCAAATCCCAGAAGATCCGATCAAGCGCCGAACGGACGGTGCATCCACGTTCAACACACGTACATCCCGGGGACGTCTCCTCCTTCTTGATCCAGCAAGGGGAGAGGAAAAGTTGAGGGAGGGCTCCGACAGCACAACGGCGTGGTGGTGGAGCATGCAGTTCTCCGGCAGGGCTTCGCCAAGCACTACGAAGGAGGAGGAGGTGTTGGAGAGGGGGAGGGCTGCGCCAGGGGAAGGGGGTGCGGCTACCCTCCCACCCCCTTTATTTATAGGGAGAAGGGAGAGGGGGCGCGCCCCCAAGATGCATCTATAGGGGGGCGGCGGCCAAGGGGGGGGACATGCCCCCCAAGTTAGGTGGGAGGCGCCCCCACCCCCTAGGGTTTTGAACCCTAGGTGCCTTGGGCCCTTGGGGGGCGCACCAGACTACCAGGGGCTGGTTCCCACCTTTGTTCAGCCCAATTGGCCCACTCGGGCAGGTGTCCCGACCCGGTGGACCCCCAGACACCTTTCGATGGTCCCGGTACAATACCGATAACCCCGAAATTATTCCGGCGACTGAAACTGGACTTCCCATATATAATTCTTCACCTCCGGACCATTCCAGAACTCCTTGTAACGTCCGGGATCTCATCCGGGACTCCGAACAACCTTCGGTAACCACATACTATTTCCCATAACAATTCTAGCGTCACCGAACCTTAAGTGTGTAGACCCTACGGTTTCGGGAACCATGCAGACATGACCGAGACATCTCTCCGGCCAATAACCAACAACGGAATATGGATACCCATGTTGGCTCCCACATGGTCCACGATGATCTCATCATATGAACCATGATGTTGGGGATTCAATCAATCCCGTATACAATTCCCTTTGTCCATCGGTATGTTACTTGCCTGAGATACGGTCGTCGGTATCTCTATACCTCGTTCAATCTCGTTATCGGCAAGTATATTTTCTCTTTCCGTAACGATGATCCCATGGCTAACTCCTTAGTCACATTGAGCTCATTATGATGATGCATTACCGAGTGGGCCCAGAGATAGCTCTCCATCATATGGAGTGACAAATCCCAGTCTCGATTCGTGCCAACCCAACAGATACTTTCGGAGATACCTGTAGTGCAACTTTATAGCCACCCAGTTACGTTGTGACATTTGGTACACCCAAAGCATTCCTATGGTATCCAGGAGTTGAACAATCTCATGGTCTAAGGAAATTATACTTGACATTAGAAAAGCTTTAGCAAATGAACTACATGATCTTGTGCTACGCTTAGGATTGGGTCTTGTCCATCATCATTATCCTAATGATGTGATCCCATTATCAACGACATACAATGTCCATGGTCAGGAAAGCATGACCATGTATTGATCAACGAGCTAGTTAACTAGATGCTTACTAGGGACATATTACGATCTATGTATTCACACATGTATTACGGTTTCCGGTTAATACAATTATAGCATGAACAAGGGAATACAATAATAACCACTTTATTATTGCCTCTAGGGCATATTTCCAACAGTCTCCCATTTGCACTAGAGTCAATAATCTAGTTACATTGTGATGAATCGAACACCCATAGAGTTCTAGTGTTGATCATGTTTTGCTCGTGGAAGAGGTTTAGTCAATGGATCTGCGACATTCAGATCTGTATGCACTTTACAAATATCTATGTCTCCATCTTGAATATATTCACGAATGGAGTTGAAGCGACGCTTGATATGACTGGTCTTCTTGTGAAACCTGGGCTCCTTGGCAAGGGTAATAGCTCCAGTGTTGTCATAGAAGAGAGTCATCGGGCCCGACACATTGGGAATGACTCCTAGGTCGGTGATGAACTCGTTCATCCAGACTGCTTCCTGTGCTGCCTCTGAGGCAGGTATGTACTCCGCTTCACATGTAGATCCCGCCACGACACTTTGCTTGCAACTGCACCAACTGACTTCCCCACCATTCAAAATGTCCACATATCTGGTTTGTGACTTGGAGTCATCCAGATCTGTGTCGAAGCTAGCATCGACGTAAGCCTTTACCACGAGCTCTTCGTCACCTCCATAAACGAGAAACATATCCTTAGTCCTTTTCAGGTACTTCAGGATATTCTTGACCGCTGTCTAGTGTTCCATACTGGGATCACTTTGGTACCTCCCTACCAAACTTACGGCAAGGTTCACATCAGGTCTAGTACACAGCATGGCATACATAATAGACCCTATGGCTGAGGCATAGGGGATGACACTCATCTTTTCTCTATCTTCTGCCGAGGTCGGGCATTGAGTCGTGCTCAATTTCACACCTTGCAATATAGGCAAGAACCCCTTCTTGGACTGATCCATATTAAACTTCTTCAATATCTTGTCAAGGTACGTGCTTTGCGAAAGACCAATGAGGCATCTTGATCTATTTCTATAGATCTTGATGCCTAATATGTAAGCAGCTTCTCCAAGGCCATTCATTGAAAAACACTTATTCAAGTAGGCCTTTATGCTTTCCAAAAGTTCTATATCATTTCCCATCAATAGTATGTCATCCACATATAATATGAGAAATGCTACAGAGCTCCCACTCACTTTCTTGTAAACACAGGCTTCTCCATAGGTCTGCATAAACCCAAACGCTTTGATCATTTCATCAAAGCGAATGTTCCAACTCCGAGATGCTTGCACCAACCCATAGATGGAGCGCTGGAGCTCACATACCTTGTCAACATTCTTAGGATCGATAAAACCTTCTGGCTGCATCATATACAATTCTTCCTTAAGGAATCCATTAAGGAATGCCGTTTTGACGTCTATTGGCCATATCTCATAATCATAGAATGCGACAATTGCTAACATGATTCGGACGGACTTCAGCTTCGCTACGGGTGAGAAAGTCTCATCGTAGTCAACCCCTTCAACTTGTCGATAACCCTTAGCGACAAGTCGAGCCTTATAGATGGTCACATTACCATCCGCGTCAGTCTTCTTCTTAAAGATCCATTTATTCTCTACGATCATCGGCAAAGTCTGTCAAAGTCCATACTTCGTTTTCATAAATGGATCCTATCTTGGATTTCATGGCTTCAAGCCATTTGTTGGAATCCGGGCCCGCCATCGCTTCTTCATAGTTCAAAGGTTCACCGTTGTCTAGCAACATGATTTCCAGGACAGGGTTGCCGTACCACTTTGGTGCGGAACGTGTCCTTGTGGACCTATGAAGTTTAGTAGCAACTTGATCTGAAGTTTCATGATCATCATCATTAACTTCTTCTCTAGTCGATGCACGCACCATAGAAACATCTTCCTGAGCTGCGCTACTCTCCGGTTCAAGAGGCAGTACCTCATCAAGTTCTACTTTCCTCCCACTTAGTTCTTTCAAGAGAAACTCTTTCTCTAGAAAGGATCCATTCTTGGCAACAAAGATCTTGCCTTCGGATCTTAGGTAGAAGGTATACCCAATAGTTACCTTACGGTATCCTATGAAGACGCATTTTTCCGACTTGGGTTCGAGCTTTTTAGGTTGAAGTTTCTTGACATAAGCATCGTATCTGCAAACTTTTAGAAACAATAGCTTAGGTTTCTTTCCAACCCATAATTCATATGGTGTCGTCTCAACGGATTCCGATGGAGCCCTATTTAAAGTGAATGTGGCAGTCTCTAAAGCATAACCCCAAAATGATAGCGGTAGATCGGTAAGAGACATCATAGATCGCACCATATCCAATAGAGTGCGATTATGATGTTCGGGCACACCATTTTGCTGGGGTGTTCCAGGCGGCGTGAGTTGTGAAACAATTCCACATTTCCTTAGGTGCGTGCCAAACTCATGACTCAAGTATTCTCCTCCATGATCTAATCGTAAGAGCTTTATTTTCCTGTCACGTTGATTCTCTACCTCACTCTAAAATTCCCTGAACTTCTCAAAGGTCTCAGACTTGTGTTTCATTAAGTAGACATACCCATATCTACTTAAGTCATCAGTGAGGGTGAGAACATAACGATAGCCACCGCGAGCCTCAACGCTCATTGGACCGCACACATCAGTATGTATGATTTCCAATAAGTTGCTTGTTCGCTCCATTGTTCCGGAGAACGGAGTCTTGGTCATTTTGCCCATGAGGCATGGTTCACACGTGTCAAATGATTCATAATCAAGAGACTCCAAAAGTCCATATGCATGGAGTTTCTTCATGCGTTTGACACCAATGTGACCAAGGCGGAAGTGCCACAAGTATGTGGGACCAGGGCCGGCCCTGAGTGGGGGGCAGCAGGGGAGGCCGCCCCGGGCCCCCAAGATCCAAGGGCCCCCTCCCAGGTACACTACGCAAGGTAGCCCACGACCTGGAGTTCGTCGCCCGGCCTTTTTTCTTTCGATCCCAGTAGTAGCGCATCGAACCTGGGCTAGCGCATGTACAGGTAGTAGACGCCCATGCCTTATTTTTTCTGCCGCCGACGCCTATCGCTCACATCAAACTTAATCCCTAATCGTAGCAAGGCAATACCTAATCGACGCCGACGCCGCAGTTGCAGCGACGAAGGTTAGCACGGAAGTAGGCTTGTCGCCAGGCTCTGGTAAGAAATGCTTCGTTCCTTTTCAATCTAATCTTGTGATGTTGTATCATCGTATGGATTTTGAGATTTTCTGCCTTTCTCACTCACGGCAAAAATTTGTTGTCACCATGAGCAGGATTTTCCCCTTGTATTCAAAACAAGGAGTCATGATATTATTGTCTGATTAAGAATTATTTACCGGAAGCACTATTCACTCTAGTAGCAAATCAGATACGTAATAATCAATAGGACGTGTTTGCCTGAGTCAGGAGCCACAATGTTTTTTGTAAATTTGCTATGATTGACACTTGCATAATTTAGCAAATGTTAGCAGCACAAAATATGTCGAAAGCACATTTTCATTCCGAGTAGTAGATCATAATGGACATCTTGTAATTCATAAATTACCAAAGTCAGTACATGACAACAATGTGGTGGAGGATAGAACGCCTACGAAATCTGAATGAAGACGAAGAGTTTATCTAGTTGTGTTTCGCGCTTGAGTATTGGACAATGTCTACTGAAGCAAAATCAACCAGTAAATTGTGTCGAATTCTATATAAACTTATTTTTTCAACTTAATGATCAATGTCATGGTTTCGATGTTGCAAAGCTATTATCTATGAGGTTTTCGGGTTGCGTCCCATTTTGGAGAAAATTTCATGGTAATATATTCATATATACTTATTTAATTTTGGAAACATTTTTAGTGTTGTTTTTCGCAAAGGGAGTGCACCCTGGCCTCTACATTTTTATTGTATTGGTAACATTTCACCTATACATATCTATGTTAAATATGATTTTGGTGTCTACATTAAAGGCCCCCATGTTATTGTTTCGCCCCGGGCCCCTGAATTCTCAGGACCGGCCCTGTGTGGGACTATCATTATCAACCTTACATCTTTTGACATTCACACTATGAATATGTGTAACATCACGTTCGAGATTAAACAAAAATAAACCATTGACCAGCGGGGCATGACCATAAAACATATCTCTCATATAAATAGAACAACCATTATTCTCGGATTTAAATGAGTAGCCATCTCGCATTAAATGAGATCCAGATACAATGTTCATGCTCAAAGCTGGCACTAAATAACAATTATTGAGGTTTAAAACTAATTGAAAGTGCAACCATCCCTGGGTGGTTTTGGTAATTCCTAACAACATATAGCTCATTGAGCTAACATTATTCCAAGATTAATATTTCAGGAAAAGCTCAATGAATGGCATGGCATGGATGAGGAAAGTGGATCCCTCAAAATTCTAAGGACAAAAAGTTTGGCTCAAGCTTGAAGCTCAAGACTCTACATTTTATATTTTGGTGATCCAAGATCACATTGAGTCTATAGGAAAAGCCAATACTATCAAGGAGGGATGAGGTGTTGCTTAATGGCTTGCTTGCTCAAAATGCTTAGTGATGTGCTCCAAAATCCTCAACTACCTTCCCACATCCACATATGACCTAAACCAAAAGTCAAACTCGGCCCCACCGATTCTTTCTATCCGGCGCCACCGAGTTTCAAATGTCATAGCCACTGCCACAAACCCTAGGCAAATCGGTCTCACCGAGATGGGATTGTAATCTCTCTGTTTCCCTTCGTAACGTTTCGGTCTTACCAAGATGAGCGATCGGTCCCACCGAGATTGCAATGTAAACTCTCTGTTTCCCTTTTGTAACATTTTGGTCTCACCGAGATGAGCGAATCGGTCCCACCGAGTTTACCTGACCAACTCTCTGGTTAGCTTATTACCAAAATCGGTCCCACCGAGTTTGTGTAATCGGTCACACCGAGATTACATTATGCCCTAACCCTAACCATATCGGTCCTACCGAGTTGCATCTCAGTCCCACCGAAAATCCTAACGGTCACTAGGTTTGCTGAATCGGTCCGACCGAGTTTAACCATTCGGTCCCACCGAGTTTGGCAAATTGTGTGTAATGGTTAGATTTTGTGTGGAGGCTATATATACCCCTCCACCCACTCTTCATTCGTGGAGAGAGCCATCAGAACATACCTACACTTCCAATACACATTTTCTGAGAGAGAACCACCTACACTTGTGTTGAGGTCAAGATATTCCATTCCAACCATATGAATCTTGATCTCTAGCCTTCCCTAAGTTGCTTCTTTCCACCAAATCCAAATCCTGTGAGAGAGAGAGAGTTGAGTGTTGGGGAGATTATCATTTGAAGCACAAGAGCAAGGAGTTCATCATCAACACACCATTTGTTACTTCTTGGAGAGTGTTGTCTCCTAGATTGGCTAGGTGTCACTTGGGAGCCTCCGACAAGATTGTGGAGTTGAACCAAGGAGTTTGTAAGGGCAAGGAGATCGCCTACTTCGTGAAGATCTACCGGTAGTGAGGGAAGTCCTTCGTGGGCGACGGCCGTGATGGAATAGACAAGGTTGCTTCTTCGTGGACCCTTCGTGGGTGGAGCCCTCCTGGACTCGCACAACCGTTAACCTCCGTGGGTTGAAGTCTCCATCAACATGGATGTACGATAGCACCACCTATCGGAACCACGACAAAAACATCCGTGTCTCCAATTGTGTTTGAATCCTCCAAACCCTTCCCTTTACATTCTTGCAAGTTGCATGCTTTACTTTCCGCTGCTCATATACTCTTTTTCATGCTTGCTTGAATTGTTTGGAGATTGCTTGACTTGTGCTAAGATAGCTAAAATCTGCCAAGAACTAAAATTGGGAAAATGCTAGATTTTTATTTGGTCAAGTAGTCTAATCACCCCCCCTCTAGACATACTTTCGATCCTACAAGTGGTATCAGAGCTTTGGTCTCCATTTGCTTTGATTTCCATAGCTTTTTGCGGTCATAGCCTTGGTTTCACAACCTAGGAGAGTATGGCGTCTAGCGAGGGAAATTATCACCGTAGAGGTCCTTACTTTGATGGCACTAATTTTGCTAGTTGGAAGCATAAGTTGAAAATGCATATTCTTGGACATAACCCCGCCGTTTGGGCTATTGTGTGTATTGGCTTGCAAGGTGAATTCTTTGACCGGAAAGAACCGAACCGTGAAGCCACCGCGGAAGAGTTGAAAATGCTGCAATACAATGTTGAAGCTTGTGATATCCTCTTCAACGGATTGTGCCCCGAAGAATTCAACAAAATAAGTCGTCTTGAGAATGCAAAGGAAATTTGGGATACTTTGATTGATATGCACAAGAGAAGAGAAGATTCTCCCAAGAGAAGAAGTAGAAGAGAAGAATCACCATCTAGAGAAAGAAGGAGTAGAGATGATCGTTATGAACGAAGACCCTCACGGAGAAGCAAGGATTCGGAAAGAAAGGACAAGTCATCATGGAGCTACACAAAACAAAGACATCAAGCTCATGTTGGTGAATGGGTATCCGGCTCCGACTCCGACAACCACTCCGAGAGAAGCTATCACTCCGACTCCGAATGTACTCAAGATGAAGGTGTCGCCAGTCTAGCACTTGTGACAACCAACTCCTACGACATATTTGACTCACCAAATGAAGGAGTTGGAACATGCTTCATGGCTAGAGGCCCAAAGGTATCACACCCCGAGTATGTTGATTTCAATAGTGATGAAGATGACTTGTTAGGTGATGATGATTTACTTGTTGACAACTCTAGTGATGAATACTGTGATGAAACATCAATTAATCATCCTAATCAAGATAAAACAAATGACAATGATAAGGAGAATATTGAGTCTCTAACTAAAGAACTAAACACTCTTAAGTTAGCTCATGAAACTATCTTAGGAGATCATCGAGAACTTTTATGGACTCATGAGAAATTACGCTTTGAAAAGCTCAACCTTGAGCAAGAGCATGAGTTCTTAAAATCAATCAATGATGATCTTCGTAAGAGAAGTTCTTCTTACATTGCCAAGCGTTTACTCTTATCCACTTACATGCCTCAAGTCAAGTCTAGTAATAAGAACAAGAAAGATTCTTCCTCTAGAAGTAACAATAATCATGCTAAATCTGTCGGATTTCGGGTTCCGGCAGACCCTTGAGGTTCGAACACTGGGGTGCGCGCAGAGCTTTCGTCTCCTACCTACCTGCACCCCTCCGCCTTGCTAGGATCTAAACTAAGGGAAGAACAACACAAGAGACACAGGGTTTATACTGGTTCGGGCCACCGTTGTGGTGTAATACCCTACTCCAGTGTGTGGTGTGGTGGATTGCCTCTTGGGCTGATGATGATGAACAATACAAGGAAGAACAGCCTCACGAGGGTCTGTTCTTGGCTGGGGCGATGAACTGCTGGGAGGAGCTCAGTCACCCTTCTCTCTCTCTCTCTATCTGATCTAAACCTCTCTCTCAAGAGCCTCCTTCTACGAGTTCCTCAGCTCTCTGTCTGTGTGTCCCTCTCTCTCTTTCTCTGTCTGTCCTCTCTCTCTAGCGGGTGGCTGATCCTATTTATAGGGGCCCTGGTCCTCTTCCCAAATATCGAGCGGGAAGGGAGCCAACAATGGCGGGCTAATTTGAAGGGGGGCAGCTAGTACTAGCTACCCTGACAAAAGTAGTCTTCGCCTGTGCAAAGCTCTGGTGATGACGCCGTCTTGGGCTCCACGGTGACCTCCGTCTCGTAGTCCTCCTGGTCTTGGTCTTGTTGCACCGAAATGGAAACCTTTGCCTGATGCCTCGGTACTCCGGGGCTGCGCTTGCCCCCTTTGCACCAAAGAGGAAGGATGGGCACTGCGCGGGCTGGCACCCGCCTGGCGCCCTCGGTCGTCATGGCTTGCGTCACGGGCACCTCGTGAGGTACCACGCCTTGATCTCTCCGCCTCCTCGTGAGCCATCCTGACGAGGCCGTGCATGAGGAAGCTCCGCATCGTCCGCCCCGCGAGGCTTGGCCCCTCGCGAGGGTCTTGGGTTTGTGTTGGTGAAGATGGGCCGCGCTGGGCCCCCCTTTGAGCCACGCCGCAGGCCGCAGGCAGGCAAGTCTGGGGACCCCCGTTCCCAGAACACCGACAGTATCCCCCGGCCCCAAGGCGCGCCCGGACTTGGCCGTGCAGGGAGGCGGAAGGGCAAGAGCGAAGGGCCGCGGGCCCTAACAGCCTGCGGCCTTGGGCACCGCGTGGCGGTTGATGGGACGTGGGCGTCTCCACTTCCCCATGGCGCCTCGGCAACTGCACAGATTGGACAAGTCCCTGCATGCAAAGTGGGTCATGATTACTTGCAATCATGGAGGTAGGCGGTTGGCCTTCGCCGGCCATAAGTATGGAACAGCGTGCGCCCTTCCAGTCCATCCCTCCTTGCTTCTCCTTCTTCCCGATCCTTGCTCCGTCTTGCTGCGATGGCTCTGATCCGCCGGTTCTCGACAGGAAAGGCTCCCCGAGAGGAACCAGACCCACTCCCGCCGAAGAAACGGCTCGCCCCCCGTGGCTCGGACGAGGGGGCCCTTCACGTGGTGTCGAGGCCTTGGTGCGAGCGGGCGCCGCCGGGGTTCCCGCTTCCATTGTACGCCCACGTCGAGGGCCCTGAAGGAGCCGATGCTGACCGCCACGGGCGGCGCCGCCGTCGGCACCGGCGGGTCACGAAGGTGTGGGTCGCCCCCCCCCCCCCCGGGGTCCACACCGGGGGCCCCTCCCGAGAATTCGTGCTTCACGTCGCCATTCCTCTTCAGTCTTGGATCCGCCTTCCTCCCTTCTTCGCCTCCATCATCCCACAGGGGGAGCCCCTGGAGCTCTGGCTGCAGCACGTCGGCTGCAGCACCCTCGTGACCGAGGCAGAGGTCGCGGTCGTTGCCCCTGGCGAGGTCTTCATGACTCGGGGCTGGAGAGAGATCGCCCGGGTTTGCAGGGTAAGGGGCGTCTTCGCGGTCCACTTGGATTACGATGGTGCTTCAGTGATGCTCTTCAAGGTCTTCGATGCGAGCGGGCACCGGCTGGAGTGCTGCTCCGGGGAAGGTGGCCAGGATCCTGCCACGACGAGGACTGGGCCCGCCAACCGCTCCCATGGCGGCTCCTCGGGTGGTGGAGGCGTCGGAGCATCCAGCGACTCCGGCGAGCTCTTCGCGACTCCGGAGGCGAGCGACGACAGCTACGAGCCCCCGGGCCGGCGCCGCTCCTGGAGCAGGGCGGGCTCGTCAGGCCACCGCCGACTCTGATCTGGTTGGGGTTGGCGTCGGTGCCTTATGGCCCACTGTTGATGATGGCGTCTTTTGCAGGGACGCGCGTAGTTTGTGTCCCTTTAGGATCTGTTCCCTGCGAGGAATCAAAAAACGCGTCCTGTGGGGGCTTGTAAGGTGCCTGTGATCCTGTTTTGTTAATATAACCCTTGTCGTAAAATTGTGCGAGTTTCTCATTCCGTCTTAGCTCAGTCCTCCCTTTCGAACCTCACGAGGGCTTGGTGCTCTGCGCCGACAGGTCCCAGTCCCAAGGCGGCTTCATCCGTCGCTGGTATGCCAGGTCGCGATGCCGTGGTCAAGGCCAGGAAGTGAGCGACCCGGAGACCAATAAGAGCCCCTGAGTCGCGATGCTCAGGAGGTCCCCTTTGGCGCCCAAGCAGCCGTCGTTTGGTGAGAAAGGAGAGCGGCGTCGCTAACACGGGATAGCATTAGGTGCGGGGATGGTGCCACGATAGCTGGCGCTTCCGGGTGAAGACTTATCTCGAGGAACAGGGGCCGCTCTCTGGTGTGTCGCTGGGTCCGTGCGTCGGTAGGTGCGAGGTTGCTCGGCGAGGTCCTCGTGTGTCTCTCCCCTCTCGCCTTTGTTCCCCTTTCTGCTCTATGTCCTCGGGTCCCGGCCCTCGAGCGAGTCTCAGCCGTCGCTGGTATGCCAGGTCGCGATGCCGTGGTCAAGGCCAGAGGGTGAGGGCTGGAGAGCCAGTAGGAGCCCTGACTCGCGATGCTCAGGCACCCCCCCTTTAATGTGCAAGCGGCTCGCGCGGACGAGAGCGAAGGAGACACTGCAAGGGCCTCGCCTGACGCAGCCCCTTCAGGAGGTCCTGCAGGTCCATCATAGAAAGAAAAACAAGGGGTTGCCATGACAATTGACAGTCAGCCGTTGGTTGCTTCCGAGGGGTAGTGAGGCACTGAAGGCTTGACGAGGTGACGCTATGCGGGGCTGCCGCGGCCAGAGCTCAGCCATCCAGGTTTGCCGGTGTTGCAGGGACGGACCCATGCGCAAGCGTCGTACCATTTGGGAGCAGCTCCGCTAGTTGGCGTCAGCTGAGCAGGCAACTAGGTAAAACACATTAGCCGCGAAGGAGTGGATTCGTTCAAATAGATGCTGGGAATGCGGACATCGCTGGGTCAGGCCCGAGCGACTTGGGGGGTCATGCAGCCCGAGGGGCGCCCCCAACAAGGTAAGCTAACAACATGGAATAAAAAAAGGATACATGCCACAGGGACGGACCCACGCGGCCTGGGAATAATGCAGCCCCGGGGGGCGCTCCCAGCTGGTAATAAAACTCGAAAGATGTCACGTGATGATGTTGAGGATGAAGGAGTGTTGATGTAGCAGGCTCGGTGGGCTGCGGGAGCCGATCCTCACGAGCCCCCAGGCCCAGGGGCCTCGGGAGGCTCCGGAGGCACTGGCGGCTCCTCGCGGGCCATCCCCATCCCTGCTAGGGCTGCGGGACGCCTGGCCTCTCGTGCCTCCGTGATGACCCTCATGAGGCACTGGTATGCGTCAGCCGCGCTTGGCAAGCCATAAGGCATGCGAACGTAGCTGTGGGGTGGGCCTCCGCAGCGCCCCACTCGCGAGGGCCAGAGGCGCTCCAGAAAGGCGACTCGGTTGAGCCCTGGTATGTCGATGCAGACGCGCAGCCCACCATCCTCGCCTAGATGGGGAGCCACTGCTGGTAGGCGGCGGCCGCCTGTCATGACTCTTGCCTCCTGTAGCTCCTGAATGGCCTTGCTGACGAACTCCTGAGGGTCTGGATCTCCTTGCCTTGCTCCTTCCTGAGGGAAACGTGCTTCGAAACACGCCTCCATGTGGTGCCCAAGCGCCTCCCTCGTGACCCTAGCTAGGTCGGTGGCCCTCCAGGGGAGAGACCCCGAGCCCTGCCTGAGGAGGGCACCGGGCGCGCTTTTCTATGCGATGGAAGGAGGTTCCCCCTGAGCAGGCGCGGGCCCAGAGGGGCCTGCCCCCTGAGTGGTCGGGCCGGACGATGTCTTCTTCTCCTTAGGGGCGGTGTCGGGAGGCCTCCTGCTTCCACGATCTGGGTCTTCCAGTGACACGGCCTGAAAGGCTCGTTCCAGGGAACACACTGCGTCCCTCTCTTCACAGGGCACCGTGATGACTCCGCCGCTTCCTGGCATCTTGAGGACGTTGTAGTCGTGGTGAGTTACGGCCATGAACTTGGCCAGCGTTGGGTACCCAAGGATGGTGTTGTACGGCAGGTGAATGTGAGCGACGTCGAAGTCGATGAGCTCGGTGCGGTAGTTGTCGTGTGCCCCAAGGGTGACAGGGAGGCGGACCTGCCCAATCGGGACCGTGGAGCCGTCGGTGATACCGGAGAAAGGCTTGGTTGGCTGAAGCTGGCTGTAGGGCACTTGGAGGTTGTTGAATGTTTCCACGGACAGGACGTTGAGCCCTGCCCCGCCATCGATGAGGGTCTTGGTGACCACCACGTTACTGATGATTGGGGAACAAAGCATCGGGAGGACTCCGGCTGTAGCCGCACACTTGAGCTGATCTGCTGAGCTGAACGTGATGGCGCACGCCGACCACCTGAGAGGGCCCGTGGCTTCGAGCCTGGGGAGGACTGCGTTCACTTCGCGGGCGAACTTCTTGAAGATGCACTGAGAGGCTGGGGCTTGTGCCCCGCTCAGGATGCAGGCGATCGCGCGCCGCTCCTGGAAGCCCCCAGCCCCCTCGTCCTGGCGGTGGTCCTCGTTTCTCCTTGGCTGCGGCGGCAGTGGTGGGAGGCCTGCGTTGCCTTGTGGGCGATCCTTGCGAGGCTGATCCCTCCAGTCTCCCTCGCGAGGCTGATCTTGCCAGCGATCCACGCGAGGTTGATAGCGCCACCCTTGGCGCGGGCCATGGTCTTCCCTGCGTCCTGCGTTCCTTCCTCCTCCTCGGTCGTAGCCCCGGTCACTGCGGTCAAGGCAACGGCCGATCCTTCCTTCTCGCACGGCTCGGAGCTCTTGACATTCGTTGGTGTTGTGGGTGTGGAGGTCGTGGTACACACAGTACCGGCCGCCCTTGGAAGGTTCGGGCTGATCTCTGCCTCGCTTGGTGTCTGGTTCTGCCGCGAGCACGGCAGCCCCCTTGCGCTTCACATCCTTGGCCTTGGGCTTCTTCTCTTCTGGGTCCGCGGCAGGCAGCTCGAGGAGGGAGAGACGCCCTTCCTCGGCCCTGGCGCATTTGGTTGCCAGGTTGAACAGCTCCAAGGAAGTGCACATGTCTTCATGCATCGCCAGCTCCTCCTTCATCTTGACGTCGCGCACGCCGTTGGAGAAGGCCGAGATGATGGCCTCCTTGGTCACCTTGGGAATCTTGAGGCGCGCGTTGTTGAAGCGCTGGATGTACTTCTGCAGGGTCTCCCCGGGCTGTTGCTTGATGCGGCGCATGTCGCTTACGGCGGGTGGCCGGTCACGAGTGCCTTGGAAGTTGGCGATGAAGCGGGTGCGCATCTCGTCCCAGGAGGAGATTGTGCCTGGAGCCAGGTTCAGGAGCCAGGTGCGGGCCCGTCCTTGAGTGCCATGGGGAACTAGTTCGCCATGACCTTCTCGTCTCTGTTGGCAGCTTCGATGCCCAGCTCGTAGAGCTGGAGGAACTCCGCAGGGTCAGCCGTGCCGTCGTAGCGAGGAGGCAAGTCCGGCTTGAACTTGCCGGGCCACGCGACGCTGCGTAGCTCGGCGGTGAAGGCGCGGCAGCCTGCTGTGGCCACGGGAGGTCTTGGATGCCGGGGAGCTTGGTCTTGCATGTCCCCACGAGCTGCAGCTGGGAGCAGCGCGGGGTCTTGACGCGCAGGAGCAGGAGCATGGTCGCGACGTGCTGGAGCAGGGAGCGCCCTGGCAGCTTCTTGCGGGCGAGGGACTTCTTGACAGCTCTACTCTTGCCGCGCTGGCACCTGACGGAGCGGGTTCCGCCTAGGGGCCACGCGCCTTGGAGCCATGGCGCCGTCCTGAGGAGGAGGTGGCCGGGGCGCCGCCGGAGCTTCATCGCCCGCGCGGGGCGGGGTGCGGTGCAGCGGAACGGACGGCGCAGGAGAGCCCCCTGTGGCGCAGACGAGCTCGGCGACGCTGTCGAGCCATTCTTCATAGACGTTGTCGACGGGACGGTAGCGCAGGAGCTCGTTCGCCGCGATGAGTGCAGCCCGAGCCTCCATGGGCGCGCGGGACGAAGAACCAGCTGGGGTGAACGAGGGATATGCGGTGCGGTCGTCTTGCCGCAAGGACGGATGCTGGGACGATGCTTGCTGCTCGTCCCCCGCCGGGCCGGTAGCGGCGTTGACGGCAGGTGACGGGGAACGGCGAGGACGCCCGCCGACAGGGGCCGTCTGGGCAACGCGGGAAGCGAGCGCGGCCCGGCGCTCGGCGCGGGCCCGACGAGCGTCAGACATGGGCGTGATGGTCGGAGGAGAAAGGGGTGGTGGAAGACGAATCCCGGCGCACCCCTACCTGGCGCGCTAAATGTCGGATTTCGGGTTCCGGCAGACCCTTGCGGTTTGAACACTGGGGTGCGCGCGGAGCTTTCGTCTCCTACCTACCTGCACCCCTCCGCCTTGCTAGGATCTAAACTAAGGGAAGAACAACACAAGAGACAAAGGGTTTATACTGGTTCGGGCCACCGTTGTGGTGTAATACCCTACTCCAGTGTGTGGTGTGGTGGATTGCCTCTTGGGCTGATGATGATGAACAATACAAGGAAGAACAGCCTCGCGAGGGTCTATTCTTGGCTGGGGCGATGAACTACTGGGAGGAGCTCAGTCACCCTTCTCTCTCTCTATCTGATCTAAACCCCTCTCTCAAGAGCCTCCTTCTCCGAGTTCCTCAGCTCTCTGTCTGTGTGTCCCTCTCTCTCTTTCTCCGTCTGTCCTCTCTCTCTCTAGCGGGTGGCTAATCCTATTTATAGGGGCCCTGGTCCTCTTCCCAAATATCAAGCGGGAAGGGAGCCAACAATGGCGGGCTAATTTGAAGGGGGACAGCTAGTACTAGCTACCCTGACAAAAGTAGTCTTCGCCCGCGCAAAGCTCTGGTGATGACGCCGTCTTGGGCTCCATGGTGACCTCCGTCTCGTAGTCCTCCTGGTCTTGTTCTCGTTGCACCGAAATGGCAACCTTTGCCTAATGCCTCGGTACTCCGCGGCTGTGCTTGCCCCCTTTGCACCAAAAAGGAAGGGCGGGCACTGCGCGGGCTGGCACCCACCTGGCGCCCTCGGTCGTCATGGCTTGCGTCACGGGCACCTCGTGAGATACCCCGCCTTGATCTCTCCGCCTCCTCGTGAGCCAGCCTGACGAGGCCGTGCCTGAGTAAGCTCCGTGTCATCCTCCCCGCGAGGCTTGGCCCCTTGCGAGGGTGTTGGGTTTGTGTTGGTGAAGATGGGCCGCGCCGGGCCCCCCTTTGAGCCACGCCGCAGGCCGCAAGCAGGCAAGTCTCGGGACCCCCGTTCCCAGAACGCCGAGAAAATCCAATATTGTTGCTTCTAGTAGTTCTCTTGATTCCACTAATGATTCTCTTAGCCAAGTTACACTTGAGCAAGAAAATAGCTTATTGAAGGGAATTATAGAGAAAGGTGTTTACAAGAGCCTTGCCGGAAGTAAGCAATACCAGGAAATTGTACGCAAGCAAGGAAGGCACCAGAAGAATCAAGGTGTTGGTTTTGAACGAAAGTTCAATGCCAATGGAGTTGAGTGGGAAGAAGATCAATACCCCAAGACGAAGTTTGTTCCTCAACAAGAGAAGTATGATCCTACTTCTTTCATAGGGACACAATCTCAAGATGATCTTCCACCACAAGACCACAAGCAAAAAGGCAAGGACAAGCTTCAAGAGGAAATTGATGCATTTGAAGAAGCTCCTAAGGCCTTGGTCAAGTGGGTTCCCAAGACTACTTCAAGTTCCACTTCATCAAGTACAACTACAACACCGAGGATTCCCATCAAGATGGTGTGGATCCCGAAGAAGAAGAACTAGAGAGTTCTTGAGGGTGACTCCGCCAACATACTTCACTCTTATCATCTTGGCAAGAACAAGTGCAATCAACTTCCACATCTTGCACTAGTTCAAGGAGTTACAAACCCTTGTGTTGGTACGACAAGGGACAAGGTAACCTAAAAGCTTTCATAGACATCATCTTGTGTGTGCATCACTTTATGTCTATGGATATCCTTGTTTGTTCCTTGTGGGACTAACCCGTGTAGGTATTGAAAGTGCAACTCACTCCAATTGATAGCTTCAAATGATCTACATCAACATTGACCATCCACATCATCAACATCTACATGAAGTCATCATCGACAAAACCCAAGGTTAGTTCGTCCCTCTTAGGGGGGATCTCACATCTAGGGGGAGCTTTACTCTAAGAATTGAGCTAAACCAACTCTAATGGTGTGAACACAACAATGCTTTATGTAAAAGTGGTAACCCCACTTGTGCTTAAACGATGAGTATGACCTATGATCAAATGTTCTCATTTGACTCCTAAGTCAATATACTCATATATAGATGACCCAGTCATCGCAAATTGTTTGATAGATGCTAGAATTGGTTGTGCATGCTTTGCCACATATTTCAATTGCCATTTTATTGTGTGAGCATGTTGATTGCATATTTTACTCATTCGAGGACATCCACTTGTTGTTTTGATTGATTGGTTTTCTTTTCTTTTGCCAAGTGGATGGACAAGAATGCCTAAGAACTCTCTCTAGCTATCTATGCTTTTCTCGTCTCAAACTCTATTCATGCTACATCACAAAATTTGATCAAGTCAGATTCGAACCACTCTGTGTGAGGAGCACTCGGAGTCCCCGATTCGTCATAGACTTAAACTTCCAAAACTTCTTTGTGCATTTCGGTCTGACCGATTCATCCATTTCGGTCATACCGAGATCACTAAGTCGATCTAGGTTTTCAATCTCGGTGCAACCAATTTGAACCTTTCGGTCACATCGAGTTTCAGTAACTGCTTGCAGTTATGAATCTCGATGCCACCGAGTTGTTCCACTCGGTCACACCGACAGGGTCGAGCTATATATATCCACGGGCAAAACTTTTGGAAATTTCTCCAAAGTCTTTTCGCCCATGCTTAGCCCGCTCTGCCTCCAGGGTCTCCGGATCGTCATCCTCATCGCCAGCCGCCTCCTGCCGCTGGTCTCCGCCACCGTCAACGGAAATCATTCCCGCCGTTGCCACCGTAGCAAGTTCATCGCCGAACTAGGGTATGAACTTGGTCACTGTGCTATCCTCAATCCGATTCCTAGCACATTGTGTTTGCCATGAATCTTGCCACAATTGAAACGATCTTATCCAGTCAAAACACTCTGTAGTTTAGTCGTGAATTGAAAATTTAGGGTTAGGTTTCCGCCGAAACCATCTCGGACCCACTGAGTTGTGGAACTCGGTACCACCAATTCGGCTCAGGCCATTGCACATGAGATTCTTGGTCTGACCGAGAATTGAAAATCGATGTGACCGAGTTCAGGACTTTGTGAAACCCTAGCAGTCTCGGTGGCACCGAACTGTGACTCGGTCTGACCGAGTTCACTAGTTTTGGGTCCAACAGCTGCTTCGGTATCACCGAGTTTACAAATCGGTTGATCCAAAATGCTTACTAAGGAAAACTAAAACTTAGTTTTTGATTCATTCTTTTGCAAAAACCTCTCTATTTTGTGATGCTCATCCACTGTACCTCATCTATGATCTATTCACAGGGTCTACTGTCAGTGTTTGCAATATGTCTGATCAGAGTGACAGCCAAAACAGGTCAGAGGAGCAGGTTCACCTGAGTGAGGGCACTAGTCCCTCTAGTAGTTCAGATGATGGTAGCAGGAGCACCCCAAGCAACTTACCCAAAGCTGCCACCAGGGCCAAAAAGAAGAAGACCTCTGAATCTGAGGATGAAGACTATGTGGCAGTTGAGGATGAGGCCACTTCCAAGAAGAAAGTGGTTAAGAAGGAATATAGCACTGCTGCTGCCACCAAGCCAGGCATGAAGCAAAAGGTTCCTACAAAGAGAATTCCAATGTCTAAGGCCAGAGCATCTACTCAAGTCCCTTTGGGATTTGAACCCAAAGAGGCAGCTGCAGAAGGGAAGAAGAGGAAGGAGAGGATCAAAAAGACCACTGCTAGAGTGCTTGGGAGATCCTCAATCATGAGAGATTCTGAAGAGGAAGAGGAAGAAGAGGTTGCTGCACTAGCACCCAAGGCACAAAAGCTGATGGGTGATGCTATAAAGTCAGGAGCTGCAACATCAAAGCCCAAAGAAGCACCCAAAGTAGCCTCCAAGCCGAAGAGTGCACCTAAGAGGAATACCAGAGGAATACCAGGAGTATACCAGCTCCTGAGAAGAACAAGGCCCCAGTGCCTGAAGTTGCTGCTGATGAAGATGATGAAGGACAAGTCCTGAGAAAGCTCAAACCCAAGATTCCAGACCACAATGATGCTCATCCAGTAGCTGAGAACATGAAAATAAGGAAGGACTCAGGTCTAAGGCTATGGAGAGAGTCAGATCCATATGCCACCAGGAGAAGGACTGTTGTTGATTACAAGTTCCACACAAAGGAACAGCAGGATTTCTATGAGACAATCTTGTTGGACAAGAAGCCTATAGTGTGTGATATGAGGTGGGTCAACTAGACCTACATGAAGGAGAATGAAGAACACTATCCTGGAGTGTATGACAGCTTCAGTGCGTGTGGAGTTGCAGACTTTGTTGGGCAGAAGCTCACAAACTGGAATGATGAGCTCATTATGTAATTCTACTCCACAGCACATTTCTATCCAGATCGCAGAATAGTTTGGATGTCTGAAGGAACGAGATACCAATCAACTATTGAGGAATGGGCCATTATGAATGAAGATGAACCATCCTCAGTACAAGCACAAGCCAAGAGAGAGAAGGCAAAAACAGAAAAAGCTGCAAAGATGCCACCCCAAGAGGAGGCATCTCAGTATCTTCTAAAAATCAAGCAAGATCAGCTTGGCTACTTGATTGCATCCACTCTAAGGGTAGAGAAAGGACTGGCCACCCTGACTCGAAACCAGGAGAGCTTGGAAAGAATCATGGAGCAGAAGTTCTATGACATGGATGTGAAGGTAACTGAGATCCAGTCTGTTGTGGAGCAGCTACAGGATGACATGCAGGAGAGGAAGGGCAGAACCACCACTGATGCATTTGCCAAAGTGCCTCGAGCTCATAGATCAACTGCAGTACCAGTACCAGACACTAGAGCCACTTCATCTGCACCAGCTACAGCTTCAGTGCCACCAGCTCCAGCACCTACCCCAGCAGCTCCATCTACTACGACTGAAGCCTTCGTTCTTGGAGTTATCCGGACACCACCAACTGAAGACCAAGCCTGAGAGACGACATAGTACTATGCATTTTCTAGGAACTTTTTGGTAACTTGTTGCCAAAGGGGGAGAAACATGTATAGATCATAGGCTTCGAGAGAGAGCGTTGCTTTTTATTCTCTCTTGCTTTAGTGGTTGAACTTTGTTTGTTTTTGATTGCTTGAGATACTATGCTATTATCTGTGAGACATTGATGATCATGTGGTTGATCATAAGCTACACTTATGCTTGTTAGATGATATTATGTTACTTATCCTTATATGATCATTCACTTTGCTTGGTGATGAGTGCATGTATTCAATCTTTATTATTTTGAGCGCCTCACCAAGATGTATGTGACATGGAAGAGTAACCCAAGATCCTAACTCATTGTGCATTTGCAGTCCAAAGCAAATCTTAAGATATGCACAAATTTAGGGGGAGCTCTTGCTTTTCACATACTTCTCAAAGCGACAATATCTTTCACTCTTATTATCATTTGTCGAAGCTTTGATCTATATGTTGTCATTAATTACCAAAAAGGGGGAGATTGGAAGTGCAACTATCCCTGGGTGGTTTTGGTAATTCCTAACAACATATAGCTCATTGAGCTAACATTATTCCAAGATTAATATTTCAGGAAAAGCTCAATGAATGGCATGGCATGGATGAGGAAAGTGGATCCCTCAAAATTCTAAGGACAAAAAGTTTGGCTCAAGCTTGAAGCTCAAGACTCTACATTTTATATTTTAGTGATCCAAGATCACACTGAGTCTATAGGAAAAGACAATACTATCAAGGAGGGATGAGGTGTTGCTTAATGGCTTGCTTGCTCAAAATGCTTAGTGATGTGCTCCAAAATCCTCAACTACCTTCCCACATCCACATATGACCTAAACCAAAAGTCAAACTCGGCCCCACCGATTCTTTCTATCCGGCGCCACCGAGTTTCAAATGTCATAGCCACTGCGACAAACCCTAGGAAAATCGGTCTCACCGATAGGGATCTCGGTCTCACCGAGATGGGATTGTAATCTCTCTGTTTCCCTTTGTAACGTTTCGGTCATACCGAGATGAGCAATCGGTCCCACCGAGATTGCAATGTAAACTCTCTGTTTCCCTTTTGTAACGTTTCGGTCTCACCGAGATGAGCGAATCGGTCCCACCGAGTTTACCTGACCAACTCTCTGGTTAGCTTATTACCAAAATCGGTCCCACCGAGTTTGTGTAGTCGGTCACACCGAGATTACGTTATGCCCTAACCCTAACCATATCGGTCCTACCGAGTTGCATCTCAGTCCCACCGAAAATCCTAACGGTCACTAGGTTTGCTAAATCGGTCCGACCGAGTTTAACCATTCGGTCCCACCGAGTTTGGCAAATTGTGTGTAATGGTTAGATTTTGTGTGGAGGCTATATATACCCCTCCACCCACTCTTCATTCGTGGAGAGAGCCACCATAACATACCTACACTTCCAATACACATTTTCTGAGAGAGAACCACCTACACTTGTGTTGACGTCAAGATATTCCATTCCAACCATATGAATCTTGATCTCTAGCCTTCCCCAAGTTGCTTCTTTCCACCAAATCCAAATCCTGTGAGAGAGAGAGAGTTGAGTGTTGGGGAGATTATCATTTGAAGCACAAGAGCAAGGAGTTCGTCATCAACACACCATTTGTTACTTCTTGGAGAGTGGTGTCTCCTAGATTGGCTAGGTGTCACTTGGGAGCCTCCGACAAGATTGTGGAGTTGAACCAAGGAGTTTGTAAGGGTAAGGAGATCGCCTACTTCGTGAAGATCTACCACTAGCGAAGCAAGTCCTTCGTGGGCGAGGGCCGTGATGGAATAGACAAGGTTGCTTCTTCATGGACGCTTAGTGGGTGGAGCCCTCCGTGGACTCGCGCAACCGTTACCCTCTGTGGGTTGAAGTCTCCATCAACGTGGATGTACGATAGCACCACCTATCGGAACCATGACAAAAACATCCGTGTCTCCAATTGCGTTTGAATCCTCCAAACCCTTCCCTTTACATTCTTGCAAGTTGCATGCTTTACTTTCCGCTGCTCATATACTCTTTTGCATGCTTGCTTGAATTGTGTGGAGATTGCTTGACTTGTGCTAAGATAGATAAAATCTGCCAAGAACTAAAATTGGGAAAAGGCTAGATTTTTATTTGGTCAAGTAGTCTAATCACCCCCCCTCTAGACATACTTTCGATCCTACACTAATCCCGTAGGTAGATGTAGAGGTAGCATGCCGACGATAATCACATCGACCTTGGAACCATTCCTGACATGCATCGTCACTGAGGGAGTCCTAGATTAGGGGGTCCTCGAATGGCCGGACTATGTACTTTGGCCGGACTGTTGGACTATGAAGATACAAGATTGAAGGCTTCATACCATGTCCGGGTGGGACTCTCCTTTGCATGGAAGGCAAGCTTGGCAATTCAGATATGTAGATCTCCTCCCTTATAACCGACTCTGTGTAACCCTAGCCCCCTCCGGTGTCTATATAAACCGGAGGGTTTAGTCCGTAGGATACCAACAATCAGAATCATAGGCTAGCTTCTAGGGTTTAGCCTCTATGATCTTGTGGTAGATCAACTCTTGTAATACTCATATCATCAAGATCAATCAAGCAGGACATAGGGTATTACCTCCATCGAGAGGGCCCGAACCTGGGTAAACATTGTGTCCCCCTTCTCCTGTTACCATCCACCTTAGACGCACAGTTCGGGACCCCCTACCCGAGATCCGCCGGTTTTGACACCGACATTGGTGCTTTCATTGAGAGTTCCACTGTGTCGTCACCATAAGGCTTGATGGCTCCTTCGATCATCGGCAACGATGCAATCCAGGGTGAGGTTTTTCTCCCTGGACAGATCTTCGTATTCGTCGGCTTCGTACTATGGGCCAACTCGCTTGGCCATCTGGAGCAGATCGAGAGCTATGCCTCTGGCCATCAGGTCAGGTCTGGAAGCTTAAAGTACACTGCTGACATCCACGGAGACTTGATCTTCAACGGATTCGAGCCCATGTCAGGTGCGCCGCACAGTCTCGATGAGCATGACTTAGCTCTGTCGTCGGACGATGTTCGGGAGATCACACATGTGGCTACTCTGGCCTTCGATCCGGAGTAGATCGTGCCGTCTAAGGACGGGTGGTTAGACCCCGCCACAGAGGGCACACACTTAGCGGCAATAGAGTCGAATACTGACTTCACCCCCTATGAAACCTGTGTTGCCGGACCCTTGGATTCATCCCCGGCCACAGGCTCTGAACCGCCCGCGTCCGTGCCTATCAAATCTGATTGGGCACCGATGATGGAGTTCACCTCCGTGGATATCTTTCAGCACTCTCCCTTGGGCGACTTGCTAAATTCATTGAAATCTCTCTCCTTGTTATGACACCCTTGGCCGAACTGTGTCCGTCTTGAGTGGGAAGCGGACGACGAATAAATTCATTCCCCACCCACCACCCACTTAATAGCCACTGTCGACGACTTAACCGGCATGCTGAATTTCGGCTCTGAAGACATCGACGGTATGGACGACGATGTAGGAGTAGAACAGGAACCACCGCCCACAGGGCGCTGGACTGCCACCTCATCATATGATATATACATGGTGGACACCCCCAAAGAAAGCGATGGCAATAAGGCAACAGAGGATAATCCCCCCCCAAGAAGCAATTTAAGCACCGGCGTCAACGGCGCCGCTCTAAGCCCAGCCATTGCAAAAACGGCGATACCGGCACAAGAGACAATAACGTTGTTGATAGCGCCGAAGACGAGGACAATCCCCTCCAGCCAGTCCCCGAGCGGGAGGATGGGCAAGCCAGCCCTAAGGAACAGGAAACAGACGGAGAATCAGAGGATGACAATTACATGCCTCTCTCCGAAGGCGAGGTGAGCCTCGGCGACGACGAATTTATCATGCCTGAGGATCCTGCCGAATAGGAGTGCTTCAAGCGCCAGCTTATAGCCACAGCAAAAATCCTAAAGAAAAAGCAACAACAGCTTCAAGCTCACCAAGATCTGCCAGCGGATAGATGGACCGAGGTCCTGGTAGCCGAGGAATATGAACTCGAACGCCCAACCAAAAGTTACCCAAAGCGCAGGTTGCTACCCCAACTCGAGGAGGAAGCATTAAAGCCTACGCTCCCAGCATATGATGCGGCTGACCGACCAGCTCGTGGCCGAGACAAAGCGGCATATCAGGCCGAAGTCCAGCTCGCAGCCCATCGCCAGTCAATTAAAAACACAAAGGCCCGAGGCAACATGTAGGACCTGCGAGACGTATTGGAAAACAAAGCAGGAGATACAAGATCAATCTACGGCACAGGGGCGCGCCCCAACGCGTGATGACGACCGTCACGCTAGATACACTAAAAGAAAATCCGACCAGGCCGAATACAGCAGACAAGACTCATATGAACTGCGTCGTGATATCGCCCGGCACAGAGGCGCCGCTCACCCCCTATGCTTCACTGATGAAGTAATGGATCACGAGTTCCCAAAAGGTTTTAAAACCGTGAATATCGAATCATATGATGGCACAACAGACCCCGCGGTATGGATCGAAGATTTCCTCCTCCATATCCACATGGCCCGCGGTGACGATCTACATGCCATCAAGTACCTCCCATTAAAACTCAAAGGGCCTCCTCGACATTGGCTCAATAGCCTGCCGGCAAACTCCATTGGCAGTTGGGAGAATTTGGAAGACACATTCCTTGACAACTTCTAGGGCACTTATGTGCGACCACCAGATGCCGATGACTTGAGTCACATAACCCAACAGCCAGGGAAATCAGCCAGGAAATTCTGGACTCGGTTCCTAACTAAAAAGAACCAAATCATCGACTGTCCAGATGTCGAGGCCTTAGCGGCATTTAATCATAACATCCACGACGAGTGGCTCGCCTGACACCTCGTCCAAGAAAAGCCAAAGTCCACGGCAGCCGTCACGATACTCATGACCCGCTTTTGCACGGGCGAGGATAGCTGGCTGGCTCAGAGCAACAACACTTCAAGAAACCCTGGTAATTCAGATGCCAAAGATAGCAACAGCAGGCCACGTCGCACCAGACACAAGCACCGCAACAACGGCGACAACGCCGAAGACACGACAGTCAATGCCGGATTCAGTGGCTATAAATCTGGTCAGCGGAAAAAGCCGTTCAAAAGAAGCAATCCAGGCCCGTCCAGCTTGGACCGCATACTCGATCATTCATGTCAAATTCACGGCACCCCCGATAAACCAGCCAACCAGACCAACAAAGAATGCTGGGTGTTCAAACAGGCCGGCAAGTTAAATGCCGAAAACAAGGAAAAGGGGATGCATAGCGACGACAAGGAGGAGCCCCGTCCGACGAACACAGGAGGACAGAAGAAATTCCCTCCCCAAGTGAAAACGGTAAACATGATATACGCAACCCATATCCCCAAGAGGGAACGGAAGCGTGCCCTGAGGGATGTCTATGCGATAGAGCCAGTCGCCCCAAAGTTCAACCCATGGTCTTCTTGTCCGATCACCTTCGATCGCAGGGACCACCCCACCAGTATCTGTCATGGCGGTTCTGCCACATTGGTCCTTGACCCCATCATTGACGGATTTCATCTCACTCGAGTCCTTATGGACAGCGGCAGCAGCCTGAACTTGCTCTATCAGGATACAGTGCATAAAATGGGCATAGACCCCTCGAGGATCAAACCCACCAAAACCACCTTTAAAGGCGTGATCCCAGGTGTAGAGGCCTGTTGCTCGGGCTCAATAAAACTTGAAGTAGTCTTCGGATCTCCGGACAACTTCCGAAGCGAGGAGTTAATCTTCGACATCGTCCCATTCCGCAGTGGCTATCATGCACTGCTCGGATGAATCACATTTGCCAGATTCAATGCGGTACCGCATTATGCATATCTCAAGCTCAAAATGCCAGGACCTCGTGTGGTTATAACAGTTAATGGAAACACAGAACGCTCGCTCCGCACGGAGGAGCACACCGCGGCACTCGCGGCAGAAGTGCAAAGCAGCCTTATGAGGCAAACCGCCAATTCGGCGAAAAAGACCCCAGACACCTTCAAGCGAATCCAGAGTACCCTACAAGAGGACTGCCCGGCACTTTGAGAGCTCGCTTAGCAATTCGGCCTCCGTCCTAGTCCCAATCAAGCGGTGAAATTTTCGCCGCGCGTACATAATTACGCACTCAAGATACCATGGGCATAGGTGGAGGCAAGGCTATGGCACGGCCCACAATACGGCTCAACCGCTTCAGGACCTGTATACCTTTAACATTTTATTCCTTTCAGGCCCCTATTCTCCGAAGGCCCTCTCCCATCTTCCGATTATCGGACCCGTCACGGGCAGGAAACACCAAGGAAGCAAGAAGCTTTGACGTACAAGGGAATCCTCAGGTGGTCTCTGATAACGATCGATATACCTGTTTTGCATACCCACACGCTGCTTGACCTTGGATAGGACATGTCAAATAGTCCTATTTTTTACTTATTACACTACATGTATACATACGCTTTGACGTATTATTTAAATAACAATATACAGCATCAACTCATTATTGCATTCCTTTATCTTTACTTCTTTTTTGTCTACTTACTTACGACAAGTTGCACCCGTACATTCTGATACGACCAGTGCACCAGGGGCTTGAGTTTACCCCATAACACGGCATGAAAAGTCCGAACACTTTCGACAGTGCGGCACCCTGAACTTATAGCATTATATGCATCAGCTCCGAATCATGTCTTGGGTCAATAGTTGGGTTTACTCGGCTCCCATGTTTTGGTGCCTTACGTTCTGCTATATCGGCTAAGGTAGCACTAGGAGAACTACTGCGATTGTGTCCCGGTTCTTCTAGGCGAGGACCTCAGTGGAGAAAGCCGAAAACTAACTGTCATGATGCGGCGAGAGCTGGTCACTATTCGAGAGGTCTCAAATCCTTAAAGATTTTTTCCGCTTCGGGCAAGGAGTCGGCCTTGTCCGATTTAGGTGTGCATACGCCCCAAGTTCGGCCTTCCGAATACTAGGGGCTTTGCCAAAACTTAAAATTGTAGACTTCTATGGCTAACTGAGAGTGATAAAGCCTTATAGTCCAATGAACACCTCCTTCGCAGGGCCCAAAATTGGGATAAAGAGTGATCAGGTTTATCCCGAACACCTCAGTACTAGTTACGTGGGGGCAGAAGCCGACGACTAGCCAACTCTCAAATTTTATAAACAGCCGCACAGAAGGTAATATTTTAAATTAACAAGCATTACATAGCGCACATGAACTCATTTCATATTACAGGATCAAAGAGCACATTCATTCAAATATCACGTCCTTGGCACATTCATCTGCCACAAGGCAAGCACCGTTCAGGACACTGTCATAATACTTTTCGGGGTGGCGATGATCCTTGCCCTCCGGTGGCCCCTCCTGCACCAGCTTTTCGGCGTCCATCTTTGCCCAGTGCACTTATGCCCAGGCAAAAGCCCTGCGCGCACCCTCAATGCAGGCGGACCGCTTTATGACTTCAAGCCGGGGCAGGCGTTTACAAGCCACCTTACCAACCCGAAATAGCTGCCGGGCAGGGGCTCGCCAGGCCACATCCGGACTATGAGGCCCTTCATGGCCAGTTCGGCCGCCTTGTGAAGCTCGACCAACTGCTTCAACTGGTCGCTCAAGGGCATTGGATGTTCGGTCCCAGTATACTGAGACCAGAACAAATTCTCCATCGAGCTCACTTCCTCGGCCCAGTAGAACTCCGCGGCATCCGACACACTACGGGGTAGATATGCGAATGCTCCTGGAGAGCTCCGAATTTGGGTAAGTAAAAGGAAAGTTTCCTTCACATGCTTGCTTTGCATAAAGAATGCCTTACCCGCCGCTATCTTCCTCACTGCCTCAATTTCCTGGAGGGCCTTTTGGGCTTCGGCCTTAGCATTTTGTGCGTTCTCGAGGGCCTTCGCAAGCTCGGACCCTTGAGTCTTAGAGTGACACTCCAAGGACTCATACTTCTTGAAAAACTCCTAGAGCTCTTGCTGAACCTCGCCGACTCGGGACTCTTGCTTCTCGCACTCGACGTGCTCCTAGGCCGCTTTGCCTTCGTCCTCGGACAACGCCTTCTTCAGGATTGCCACCTCGGTCGTGGCCCCTAGTAAAATTCATGACGATCCTGTGATCTAACAACCGGTTTCCTCTTTCTCTATCAATAAAAATACGAGGTATCACTTACCTTTGTTCTCCTCGAGCTGCATGTTGGTAAGGCCAAGCTCTTGCTCGGACCGCTCAAGGTCCCGCTTCAATGCGGAGACCTCCACCGTATGAGCAGCAGCGGCCAGCAGTGAAGCTGCTTATTCACATAGACATATTCTGATTAGACTCCTGTGATCATTATTTGATCCTCTGTGTGGCCTTTCATCCGAACACCAAACAGAGCATCAGGGGCTACTATCTATGCTGTAACATTTTCTCACAATTTGATTACATACCTCAAAGCCTGTTAGGAGGCTGGCATAGGCTTCAGTCAGTCCGCTTTACCCCAAGTGACTCAAAGAATAGAGCTATGCTCCCCGGCAACGGCGCCAGAAAATAGTCTTGATAACCCACAAGTATAGGGGATCACAACAGTTTTCGATGGTAGAGTATTCAACCAAAATTTATTGATTCGACACAAGGGGAGCCAAAGAATATTCTCAAGTATTAGCACCTGAGTTGTCAATTCAGCCACACCTGGAAACTTAATATCTGCAGCAAAGTGTTTAGTAGCAAAGTAATATGATAGTAGTGGTAACGGTAGCAAAAGGTAATGATAGCAAAAGTAATGATTTTGGTATTTTGTAGTGGTGATAGTAATAGCAACGGAAAAGTAAATAAGCGAGCGACAATATATGGAAAGCTCGTAGGCAATGGATCGGTGATAAAGAATTATGCCGGATGCGGTTCATCATGTAACAGTCATAACCTAAGGTGACACAAAACTAGCTCCAATTCATCAATGTAATGTAGGCATGTATTCCGAATATAGCCATACATGCTTATGGAAAAGAACTTGCATGACATATTTTATCCTACCCTCATGTGGCAGCGGGGTCCTAATGGAAACTAAGGGATATTAAGGCCTCCTTTTAATATAGTACCGTACCAAAGCATTAACACATAGTGAATACATGAACTCCTCAAACTAAGGTCATCACCGGGAGTGGTCCCGATTATTGTCACTTCGGGGTTGCCGGATCATAACACATAGTAGGTGACTATAGACTTGCAAGATAGGATCAAGAACTCTCATATATTGATGAAAACATAATAGGTTCTGATCTGAAATCACGGCACTCGGGCCCTAGTGACAAGCATTAAGCATAGCAAAGTCATAGCAACGTCAATCTCAGAACATAATGGATACTTGGGATCAAACCCTAACAAAACTAACTCGATTACATGATAAATCTCATCCAACCCATCACCATCCAGCAAGCCTATGATGGAATTACTCACGCACGGCGGTGAGCATCATGAAGTTGGTGATGGAGGATGGTTGATGATGACGATGGCGATGGATTCCCCTCTCCGGAGCCCCGAACGAACTCCAGATCAGCCCTCCCGAGAGGTTTTAGGGCTTGGCGGCGGCTTCGTATCATAAACGCGATGAATCCTTCTCTCTGATTTTTTTCTCCCCGAAAGCAAATATATAGAGTTGGAGTTGAGGTCGGAGGAGCTCCAGGGGACCCACGAGGTAGCGGGCGCGCCCCCCACCCTCGTGGCTAGGGTGTGGGCCCCCTAGTCTTCATCTTTTGCAAGGATTTTTTATTATTTCCAAAAATACGTTCCATGAAGTTTCAAGTCATTCCGAGAACTTTTGTTTCTGCACATAAATAACTCCATGGCAATTCTGCTGAAAACAGCGTCAGTCCGGGTTAGTTCCATTCAAATCATGCAAGTTAGAGTCCAAAACAAGGGCAAGAGTGTTTGGAAAAGTAGATACGACGGAGACATATCAACTCCCCCAAGCTTAAACCTTTGCTTGTCCTCAAGCAATTCAGTTGATAAACTGAAAGTGATAAAGAAAAACTTTTACAAACTCTGTTTGCTCTTGTTGTTGTAAATATGTAAAGCCAGCATTCAAGTTTTCAGCAAAGATTATGAACTAACCATATTCACAATAACATTTAGGTCTCATGTTTACTCATATCAATGGCATAATCAACTAGCGAGCAATAATAATAAATCTTGGATGACAACACTTTCTCATAACAATCATAATATGATATAACAAGATGGTATCTCGCTAGCCCTTTCTGAGACCGCAAAACATAAATGCAGAGCACCTTTAAAGATCAAGGACTGACTAGACATTGTAATTCATGGTAAAAGAGATCCAGTCAAGTCATACTCAATGTAAACTAACAGTAATGAATGCAAATGACAGTCGTGCTCTCCAGCTAGTGCTTTTTAATAACAGGATGATGACTCAACATAAAATTAAATAGATAGGCCCTTCATAGAGGGAGGCAGGGATTTGTAGAGGTGCCGGAGCTCGGTTTTGAAATAGAGGTGAATAATATTTTGAGCGGTATACTTTCATTGTCAACATAACAACCAAGAGATGGCGATATCTTCCATGCTACACACATTATAGGCAGTTCCCAAATAGAATGGTAAAGTTTATACTCCCCATCCACCAACAAGCATCAATCCATGGCTTGCTAGAAACAACGAGTGCCTCCAACTAACAAGAGTCCCAGGGGGAGTTTTGTTTGCAATTATTTTGATTTGATTTGCATAAAGCATGGGACTGGGCATCCCGGTGACCAGCCATTTTCTCGTGAGTGAGGATCGGAGTCCACTCCTCTTGAGAATAACCCGCCTAACATGGAAGATACAGACAGCCCTAGTTGATACATGAGCTATTCGAGCATACAAAACAAGATATTTGTTTGAAGGTTTAGAGTTTTGCACATACAAATTTACTTGGAACGGTAGGTAGATACCGTATATAGGTAGGTATGGTGGATTCATATGGAATAACTATGGGGTTTATGGAGTTGGATGCACAAGCAGTATTCCCGCTTAGTGCAGGTGAAGGCTAGGAAAAGACTGGGAACCGGCCAGCTAGAGAGCGACAACAGTCATGAACATGCATTAAAATTAATCAACACCGAATGCAAGAATGAGTAGGGTATAATGCACCATGAACATAAATATCATAGAGGCTATGTTGATTTTATGCGTGAACATGTGCCAAGTCAAGCCACTCGAATCGTTCAAAAGAGGATACCACCCTATCATACCACATCACAACCATTTTAATAGCACGTTGGCATGCAAGGTAAACCATTATAAGCTCCTAGCTAATCAAGCATGGCACAAGAAACTATGATCTCTAGTTGTCATTGCAAACATGTTTATTCATAATAGGCTGAATCGGGAACGATGAACTAATCATATTTACAAAAACAAGAGAGGTCGAGTTCATACCAGCTTTTCTCATCTCAGTCAGTCCATCATATATCGTCATAATTGCCTTTCACTTGCACGACCGGATGATGTGAATAATAATAATAATAGTTCATGTGCATTGGACTAAGCTGGAATCTGCGAGCATTCAATAAACAAGAGAAGACAAGGCAGTATGGGCTCTTTTGTCAGATCAACAATAATGCATATAAGAGCCACTTCAACAATTTAATCATGGTCTTCTCCTATCGACCCCCAAAGAAAAGAAAAGAAATAAAACTATTTACACAGGAAAGCTCCCAACAAGCAAAAAGAAGAACATGAGCTCTTTTTGGGTTTTCTTTTTAATTACTACTACAAGCATGGAAATTAAAACTAGCTAAAAGCTACAACTAATTTTTTTGTTTTTCTTAAAGTTTATTAAGCACACAAGAAGAAAGCATAAAAAGATAAAATAAACTAGCATGGATGATACAATGAAAAAGTATGAGCACCGACATCTAGCAATGAGTGTGTGAACATGAATGTAATGTCGGTGAGAAATACGTACTCCCCAAAGCTTAGGCTTTTGGCATAAGTTGGTTTATTGCCACGGATAGCCTAGCGGATATCCATAGTTGTAGTTGGGGTCGTACTGCGATGCAGCGACTATTGCCTCCTGAGCTACAGCGTGGCGGCGAGCTGCCTCCGCCATCCTCTCGTACTTATCTGCCTCCTCTCTGGTAATAAAATGTCTTCCTTTTACCTGATAATCAAAGAAGTCAGGAGCAGGGAGAGTAATACGGATAGCACGATATCTGTCAAAGATTAAGCGATACTGGAGAGGTGATTCATTCCTCTTGACAAACTGGTGGTGAACTATAGCATTAAAGTCTAGGTAAGCAGGAGGCAATTCAATATCATCATTACGTATGGTTACACCAAGAAAATTAGCTAAGCGGGTTGCATAAATTCCTCCAAAGAAATCTCCATTAAATCTATTATGATGCAACCTACGTGCAACAATGGCTCCCAAATTATAAGATTTGTCTCCTAACACAGCACTCCTAAGAATACTGAGGTCAGGGACACACATATGACATGCTTCATCTTTACCATTTATACACCTACCTATGAAGAGAGCAAAATAATGTATAGCAGGAAAATGAATGCTCCCTATGGTAGCTTGTGCTATGTCTCTAGATTCCCCCACAGTTATACTAGCAAGAAAATTTCTAAATTCAGATTTGCGGGGTTCACTAGCACTACCCCATTGTGGAAGTTTGCAAGCAGTGGTAAAATCCTCTAAGTCCATAGTATAAGATTTTTGATAAAGATCAAATAGGACAATTGGAGAATTACGTGAAGATGAAAATTCAAACCTCCTCACAAAGGAACTAGTGAGATAGTTGTACTGGCGGCACTTTTCTTACTCGAAGCTCACAAGATCAGCGTTACGCAAATATGTGTTAAATTATTCCTTAATTCCCGCTCGATCCATAAAGTTCTCTGAAGGCCATTCACAGGGCCGCACTGGAGTGTGCCTTGGTGGCTCATCATTAGCATCAGGCATTGCAAGCCTGGGCTCTTGTTTCCTTGAAGAGCCACCTTGGTACATTTTCCTAAACATATTTCTTCCTCTGAAAAATTTCTGAAATTTTTAGTGACTTCAAATAAAAGTAAATCAAACTCAACAAAATTGATAGCAACTGCTCCTACAAGTGCCTAGAGCCTATATCATGCATCAAAACTACTTGGAACCACATAAATTTGACATGCAAGCTCAAGAACAAGGTCACCTAGATAGCACAAATTTTCAATGAATAAAGCACTAGAACAAAAACTAATTGGACCAATGGAGGAGTCACATACCAAGGAACAACCCCCCAAGCAGTTTTGTGAGAGGTGCTTTGAGCAAGGAGATCGAAAATGGCAGCAAAATGAGCTTGGACTCGGGTTTGAATTGGATAATTGTGTTTGTGGGAGGAAGAAGGAGTGTGTGGGTGCAGGAATAAGTGGAGGAGGGCCACCGTGGGCCCACAAGGCAGGGGGCGCGCCCTGTAGGGGTGGGCGCGCCCTGGACCCTCGTGGCCAGGTGCTTGCACCCCCTGCTGTGTTCTCAGTGCGAGATATTCTCAAATATTCCAGAAAAAATCATATTTAAATTTCAGGGCATTTGGAGAACTTTTATTTTCGGGGTATTTTTATATTGCACGGATAATTCACATAACAGACAGAAAAAGCTATTTTTATTTTATTTAAAATAAATAGAAGAAAGTAAAAGGAGGGTACAGAAGGTTGTGCCTTCTAGTTTCATTCATCTCATGCTCATCAAAAGGAATCCACTAACAAGGTTGATCAAGTCTTGTTAATGAACTCATTCCGAATAACATGGAACCGGAGAAATTTCGAATAACAATATGTTACCTCAATGGGGATATGCACATCCCCAATAATAGGAATATCATATTTCTTTTTGACAGTAGGTAGAGGAAATTCAAAACCTCCAATAATAATCGATGGAATTTTTCCAATAGAGTTGATACTATGAACTTGAGGTTGTTTCCTCGGAAAGTGTACCGTATGCTCATTACCATTGACATGAAAAGTGACATTGCCTTTGTTGCAATCAATAACAGCCCCTGCAGTATTCAAAAAGTGTCTTCCAAGAATAATATACATACGATCGTCCTCGGGAATATCAAGAATAACAAAGTCCGTTAAAATAGTAACGTTTGCAACTACAACAGGCACATCCTCACAAATACCGACAGGTATAGCAGTTGATTTATCAGCCATTTGCAAAGATATTTCAGTAGGTGTCAACTTATTCAAATCAAGTCTACGATATAAAGAGAGAGGTAAAACACTAACACCGGCCCAAAGATCACATAAAGCAGTTTTAACATAGTTTTTTTTTAATGGAGCATGGTATAGTGGGTACTCCTGGATCTCCAAGTTTCTTTGGTATTCCACCCTTAAAAGTATAATTAGCAAGCATCGTGGCAATTTCAGCTTCCGGTATATTTCTTTTATTAGTAACAATATCTTTCATATACTTAGCATAAGGATTCATTTTAAGCATATCAGTTAATCGCATACGCAAAAAGATAGGTCTAATCATTTCAGCAAAGCGCTCAAAATCCTCATCATCCTTTTCTTGGATGGTTTGGGAGGAAAACGCATGGGTTTTTGAACCCATGGTTCTCTTTCTTTACAATGTTTCCTAGCAACAAAGTCTCTCTTATCATAATGTTGATTCTTGATTGTGGGTTATCAAGATCAACAGCGGGTTCAATTTCTATATCATTATCATTACTAGGTTGAGCATCATCATGAACATTATCATTAACATTATCACTAGTTTCAGGTTCATTACCAGATTGTGTTTCAGCATCAGAAATAGAAATATCATTTGGATTCTCAGGTATTTCGGCAATAGGTTCACTAGAAGCATGCAAAGTCCTATGATTTTTCTTTTTCTTCCTTTTAAAAGGACTAGGTGCATCTATATTATCTCTTTGAGAATCTTGCTCAATTCTCTTAGGGTGGCCTTTAGGATACAAAGGTTCCTGAGTCATTTTACCAGTTCTAGTAGCCACTCTAACATCATAATCATTATTCTTACTATTCAATTCATTGAGCAAATTATTTTGATCCTTAAGTACTTGTTCTACTTGAGTGGTAACCATAGAAGCATGTTTACTAATAAGTTTAAGTTCACCTTTGACATTAGCCATATAATCACCCATGTGTTCAAGAATATTTGAATTGTATTTCAATTGTCTATCAAAATAAGCATTGAAGTTTTTTTGTTTGACAATAAAATTATCAAACTCTTCTAAACATTGTCTAGCAGACTTATAGTGAGGAATATCACCTTCATCAAATCTATAGAGAGAATTTACCTTTACTACTGTGTCGGGTTATCAAGACCATGAGTTTCTTCAATAGATAATGGATTAAGATCATATGTTTCTTCAACAGGCGGTAAATTAAGACCATGTATTTCTTCAATAGGAGGTAAATTCTTAACATCTTCAGCATTTATACCTTTTTCTTTCATAGATTTCTTTACCTCTTGCATATCTTCAGGACTGAGAAATCGAACACCTCTCTTCTGCAGAGTTGGTTTAGGAATAGGCTCAGGAATTGGCTCAGGAGGTGTCCAATTATTTTCATTTGTCAACATATTATTCAATAGAATTTCAGCTTCATCCGGTGTTCTTTCCCTGAAAACAGAACCAGCACAACTATCCAGGTAATCTCTGGAAGCATCGGTTAGTCCATTATAAAAGATATTAAGTATTTAATTTTTCTTAAGAGGATGATCAGGCAAAGCATTAAGTAACTTGAGAAGCCTCCCCCAAGCTTGTGGGAGACTCTCTTCTTCAATTTGCACACAATTATATATATCCCTCAAAGCAGCTTGTTTCTTATGAGCAAGGAAATATTTAGCAGACAAGTAATAAATCATATCCTGGGGACTACGCACACAACCAGGATCCAGATAATTAAATAATATATTAGCATCACCCTTTAATGAGAACGGAAATATTTTAAGGATATAAAGGTAGCGAGATTTCTCGTCATTAGTGAACAGGGTGGCTATATCATTTAATTTAGTAAGATGTGCCACAACAGTTTCAGATTCATAGCCATGAAAAGGATCAGATTCAACCAAAGTAATTATATCAGGATCAACAGAGAATTCATAATCCTTATCAGTAACACATATAGGTGAAGTAGCAAAAGCAGGGTCAGGTTTCATTCTAGCATTAAGAGATTGCTGCTTCCATTTAGCTAATAACCTCTTGAGCTCTTATCTATCTTTGCAAGCTAAAATAGCTAGAGCAGCTTCCTTTTCCAAAACATAACCCTCAGGAATAATGGGCGATTCATATTTATTAGGGGGAGAGTCTTCATCATCACTTTTATCAATATTATCAGTTTCAATATTTTCATTCTCTCTAACCCTAGCAAGTTGTTCATCAAGAGATTCACCAAGTGGCACAGTAGTATCAAGCATAGAAGTAGTTTCATCATAAGTATCATGCATAGCAGAAGTGGCATCATCAATAACATGCGACATATCAGAACGAATAGCAAAAGCAGGTTTAGGTGTCATAAGCTTACTCAAAACAGAAGGTGAATCAAGTGCAGAGCTAGATGGCAGTTCCTTACCTCCCCTCGTAGTTGAGGGATAAATCTTGGTTTTTGGATCTTTCAAGTTTTTCATAATGATAAGCAGATATAAATCCCAAGTGACTCAAAGAATAGAGCTATGCTCCCCGGCAACGGCGCCAGAAAATAGTCTTAATAACCCACAAGTATAGGGGATCGCAACAGTTTTCGAGGGTAGAGTATCCAACCCAAATTTATTGATTTGACACAAGGGGAGCCAAAGAATATTCTCAAGTATTAGCAGCTGAGTTGTCAATTCAACCACACCTGGAAACTTAATATCTGCAGCAAAGTGTTTAGTAGCAAAGTAATACGATAGTAGTGGTAATGGTAGAAAAAGGTAATGATAGCAAAAGTAATGTTTTTGGTATTTTGTAGTGGTGATAGTAATAGCAACGGAAAAGTAAATAATCGAGGGACAATATATGTAAAGCTCGTAGGCAATGGATCGGTGATAGAGAATTATGCCGGATGCGGTTCATCATGTAACAATCATAACCTAAGGTGACACAGAACTAGCTCCAATTCATCAATGTAATGTAGGCATGTATTCCGAATATAGTCATGCGTGCTTATGGAAAAGAACTTGCATGACATCTTTTGTCCTACCCTCCCGTGGCAGTGGGGTCCTAATGGAAACTGAGGGACATTAAGGCCTCCTTTTAATAGAGTACCAGACCAAAGCATTAACACATAGTGAATACATGAACTCCTCAAACTACGGTCATCACCGGGAGTGGTCCCGATTATTGTCACTTCGGGGTTGTCGGATCATAACACATAGTAGGTGACTACAGACTTGCAAGATAAGATCAAGAACTCTCATATATTGATGAAAACATAATAGGTTCAGATCTGAAATCATGGCACTCGGGCCCTAGTGACAAGCATTAAGCATAGCAAAGTTGTTGATGTCAAAACCGTCGGATCTCGGGTAGGGGGTCCCGAACTGTGCGTCTAAGGCGGATGGTAACAGGAGGCAGGGGACACGATGTTTTACCCAGGTTCGAGCCCTCTTGATGGAGGTAAAACCCTACGTCCTGCTTGATTTAGTTTTGTTGATATGGATATTACAAGAGTTGATCTACCACGAGATCGGAGAGGCTAAACCCTAGAAGCTAGCCTATGGTATGATTGTATGTTGTCCTACGGACTAAAACCCTCCGGTTTATATAGACACCGGAGGGGGCTAGGGTTACACAAGGTCGGTTACAAAGGAGGAGATATCCATATCCGTACTTCCTAGCTTTCCTTCCACGCCAAGTAGAGTCCTATCTGGACACGGGACGAAGTCTTCAATCTTGTATCTTCATAGTCCAACAGTCCGGCCAAAGGATATAGTCTGGCTGTCCGGAGACCCCCTAATCCAGGACTCCCTCGGTAGCCCCTGAACCAGGCTTCAATGACGATGAGTCCGGTGTGACACTCCCAAAAATTTTAATTGGTTTTCATCAAAAACTTTGTTGAATTCTTTTTTTGTGGGCATATAAAAATTTCTTTTCCAGAAATCCTTCATCTTAAAAACTTCCTTTTCTTTGGCAAGGATTTTATTTTTATTCAAAACTATGGTGTTTGATCTTTTGAAATTTCTTCTTTGTTGGTTCCCCCTCAAATTATTTTGGGAGTTTTAATCTTTTTCTCTTAAAAAGAAACTCTATGAAAATTTGGATTTTCATATCCTAGAAACCACCCATGATCTTTGTATTTTTGCCCATGTGATAAGACCCCTCCAAAACCTTCCCTCCTCCTTATAATCAACCTAAGTTCTCTGTCCCAACTCATCCAAGCAAGTTTTGGATTTTATTCTAATTATTTTTCCCTCAAAACCATTTCTGCAAATTATTTGGAGCCTAAGTGGTTTTCAAAGCAAGTACCCTATTGCATTTGAGTTTTGACCTAAAACCAACTCCTCTGGATTGTCCTTAACATCCACAACCCAGAACCATCTTGACCCACTCCTCCCCTTTTCAAAATTTTCAAAATTCAGTCTCTGCAAGTTTGGACCAGATTTGCCAAATTTGGTGAAATTCATATCTACACTTCTCCAAAAATTCCACCAAAATTCAGGCAGCCTACTGGAGCAATTAGTAGCCACTCCACCAAAAATCAGCTCAAGGAAAAATCCCCAGAGGCCAAAAACATTCTGTCGAACACCTGAGCTGCACTGTTCCTTTGCAAATTCAGTAAATTCAGATTTCAGTGTTGTTTTTCGTCCATCAGCTTCACTCACGCGTCGATAGTGTGCTTGGCGCGTTGCGCGCGTTCTTTTCTCCCTGGCCAGCACCCCCGCACGCGCGCTTGGCGTTTTCCCGGCGTCGGTGGCGCCCCTGGCCGCCCGCGCCGGCGTGTCTTGCGGCGGCCGAAACCCCGTTACAGCCGACAGGGGACAAGAACGGCGGCTCAACGCCGTTCCGCGCCGCCCATCGCCCCTCTGCTCTCCGCGTGGCCTCATGCGTGCCAGCGCACGCCCGTGGCACCGCCACCGTGGCCGGCAAGCACGGGACGCGCTCCCTGCCGCCGACGGGCCCGCGCCGCCCCGTTCTGTCGAACTCACCCCCAAAGCACCAAACTCCCGCTCGATTAGCACCAAAACGGAACCGTGGACCTCCACGATGACGCACAACGTCCTAATTACCCCGACCAAGCCCTGCGCCGCCGTAATCGTCACCGGAGACACCCGTTCACGACCACCGCCTCGGACCGCCTATATAAAGGGCTCCCGAGCTCACCCTCGTGCACGCATCATCACCACACCTCACCAAGGCTCTGCGAAGCCACCCGGAGGACCTCGAGGAGGTCTCCTCCCCCAACTCCGGCCGCCCCGATCCGCCTAGGCCTCCACCACGATTCGCTCCGGTGAGGCCGTCTCCGGTGCCCAAATCCCGTCAGTTACTCCCTCTAGTACCCAGTAAGCTAACGCCAGCATCAATTTGTCCTTCGCAGCTCTCTCCGACGAGTCCCTCGACCACCCAAGCCGCCGTCCGCCGGAGCAAAGCTCGCCGTCGACGTGGTACTCGCTCGCGACCACCACCACCACCAACCGACGCGGGAAGGAGCCCTGATCACGGAGGTACCCTCCGATCCCCCTGCCTCGCCGTGGATCGCCGCCGGCGACCACCGCGGCTCTCGGACGCCGACGAGCTTCGTCCCCCCCCATTTGAAAGTTTAAACCTGACAAGTGGGACCCCCACCGTCAGCCTCTCTGTCATCTCTATGTGAAACGTTTTCTGGTAGCGCCTTCGGGCAAAATGCGTTTTCCCCTCTGGGCTGGCGTATTCAATACTGGAACGTCTTCTGTTTGTTATAAGCTAGCCCCTGGAAACTTTCTGTTTCATTACAGATGAGTCCCTGGACAAAAACCTTTATCACTTTTAAACCGAATAGTATTTTTGATTGATTCTTTTTCTGTCCTCTTCAGATGTTTGTCTAGTTTTCTATCATATTTATTTGAAAAAAAAATTTGGAATACTTTTTGTGCACCTCACGGTATTCACGATAGCGCGTATATTTTCTTTATACCATAGATACTGAAGGAGGTGACGGGACCGCAAACTTCACCGAGCTAGGCTCCGACTACTCCGAACCAGGCAAGCATGTTTGAACTTTTGATATGATGAGTGTCTTGGCATGTTTTGCATTTAGTTAGTCTCATGGCATGTTGAAAGCATACCGATGAACGTTATTTCCATGCATTGTGAGGTAAGTGAGTTCGATGATCCATACGTGGATGGATGTGAGTATGAATGGCCATGTGTTGGCATGAGGATGGGTAAGATGGCAGTGTTGTAGCATGCCAGTCTTATGCCACTATATGACTACAGTGTCAAACCGTATCGGTCCAGTTCCTCCCATTTCCTTCCCTGTACTACCACATGTTTTCCGCAAGGAATATGGCTTAGTAAGTTGCAAACCGCTTTCCTGGTACACACCAAAAAGGAGAGGCCGGGATGATGGTTCCATGGCCCTGGATTAAAGCCAGTCATCCGGTCAGGGGGCATGGGTGTTTCCGGTTGGGACCGAGAGGGGGGCACCCCTTAGAGCGCGCGTATATAAATTTGATCCCATGCTATTCGAGATTGTGATCTCCCCGTCTCAAAAGTTTTTCTTGGACGATGTCTAGGGTGATTCCTAGCATCGAGAGGTAGGATGGGTGTGTACTGGTTAGCTGTGTTTTCTTCCGAAATACCGTAAACGGAACTAGTCCTTCGTGGACTACGGAAATCCGTTGGCTGTGGGAAATTTTTGTACAACCTCTGCAGAGTCATATATTCCTTGAATCATCTATTCCATGTCCAAGTTCAGTATTATCTTATCCTGACAAGTGCCAGTTTTGATGACAGAGACTCCGGTGAATCGTATGAGTGCTAATTCCGGTTAAATGATTATTCCTGTGGATGGACTAACCCGTTTATTTTTATGAATTGAATGTTGATTATGAGTATTATTTACTTGTGAATAAAAGCCCTTTCTGTGATGTCGCTCAGACGTCCGACTGTGGCATTTCTTTTAAAGCCCTTTCTGTGATGTCGCTCAGACGTCCGACTGTGGCATTTCTTTTAAAGCCCTTTCTGTGATGTCGCTCAGACGTCCGACTGTGGCATTTCTTTTAAATCCCTTTCTGTGATGTCGCTCAGACGTCCGACTGTGGCATTTCTTTTAAAGCCCTTTCTGTGATGTCGCTCAGACGTCCGACTGTGGCATTTCTTTTAAAGCCCTTTCTGTGATGTCGCTCAGACGTCCGACTGTGGCATTTCTTTTAAAGCCCTTTCTGTGATGTCGCTCAGACGTCCGACTGTGGCATTTCTTTTAAAGCCCTTTCTGCGATTTCGCTCAGACGTCCGACTGTGGCATCATTTCCTTATTTTTATTTGTTCACCTTTCGAAGCGTTGCTTCAGACACCCGATCAGTTTTTATTTATGATATGTTGGGACTTCAGGCGGACTACCGCCGTTTCCCTTTTACTTACTTCGCTATGCTAATTTTTGAATATACATTGGTGAATTCATCGTGACGCATTCATGCCTGCATTTATTATATCTCATGTCCGAACTGTCTTGCGAGTACTTTCAAAGTACTCACTGGCTTGTTGATTTGGCCAGATGCTGACGAAGGCGATCTCATGGATGAAGAGTTCGATAGCGAGTCCGACGCCTAGAGGAATCCCAGTCAGTCTTGTGCGACCCTGGATTTGGTCACTATATTATATCCGCTTCCGCTACCAAATAAATTCATCGAGCCTCACCTCGACGCTCGATGAGATGCCAGTTTTAGAGTCATGTATCTCACTCCCCGTTGTGTTTTTCCACCACCCTATCCTCGAGTCAGTAGTATGCCTCCACACCACTGTGTCATGTCCGCCATTATGTATAATTATCGGCGTGCTTGTAATACTTTGGTTGAGCAACCGTAGCTCGACCCTGTAATATATTTTATGCTACTGGCTTATTGTATCAAGAATCTGTCTACCGGTAAGGAGAAATTTTCTCATACTAGACTCAAAAGATTGGTTTCTCAATAAATATTTTTTTATTGGAAAACCGGTCGTGACAAGCTTGGTATCAGAGCCAGGCTGACTGTAGGAAGCCACTAGGTGCGATCGCTAATCGGTTATTAGCATAATAGAGCTAATTTGTAATTGTAGTCATTTTCTGTCAGTCAGCATAAATTTATGATCTGACCATGCAGAATTTTTGCCTACTTTTGTAGATGGCCGACAACAGCTGCGAGTCTCAGACCTTCGCCAACGTGCCCGATGGGTTCGTCAAGCTTCTTTCCTTCATCGTTCAGGTCGCGATGGGGCCATCTGTGCGCCCAGTCTTCACACTCTGCCAGCACCGAGTCAACAACAGTCTGACCATGCACCAGGTCGCGGTGCAGTTCAAGGGAGGGCGTGGTGAGTTACGCCGCTTCCGGTTCTTGGGAAGAGCCATGCCTACGAAGAAGCATGCTATGCAGATGGCAGCCCGCGAGGCGATAGCTCGTCTCAGGGATGTCCTCCCCGTGATGAAGACTCGTCGTTACCGTTATCTCCCATGCCATGTGCCTTACACCTGTCACTACGCTTTCTCCTGCCCCAGAGGAGAACGAGACGAGGCTTTTGAGATGCTTATTGAGTATCTCCGGGCCCTGGAAGCAGCCTTTGACAACCTGGTGGACGACTTCGTGGCTGCCCGCATGGACTCAGTTCATGGCTGTGCTGCCAACAGGAGGGAGCTCCTACCCACCGCACCGCCACTGACTTGGGTCTCGTCCTCAGCATCTTATGCCCCTACTCGTTGCCTGCCTACCGCCGAAGAATTCAACCAAGTTATTGCGCCCACTCCAGCGCGCACTGCACCACCCTGCGCGCCCACTCCTATTCGTGTTGCTCCGCCCTTGGCACCCGCTCCATCCACTCAGCGCAACACTACACGTATGGAGCCTATTAGCGAGGAGGAAGTCGAGTCTCCAGCCTCGCTACGCCTCACCCTCGGCAGGGCAAAGGAGGTCGTCAACATCTCTGCCTAAGTACGCTTAGCCGCCGTGCAATGTACCGCTTTGTAAGATATGTTTTTATGTACATAGGTTGTGAGAAGTAGCCTGTTTGCGCATCATGTAGGATCTGGAGAAGTGCACTAGCCTAAATAACATGTCAGGATTATGTACGCATATCCTGAGTGACGTATTGTATAATTACCGCTCGCGTGTAAGATATGTAATGAGCAGTCCTTCCCCGTGCGCAAATCGATTTGTTTTTCTTGAGTAAGCTTGGTTATTTAATTTATATTTGCCAGCTTTATGCATTTATGGAATCGTTTTTGCGACTCTTTTCGCTTTTCTTATGGATTTTACAAAATATATCCCAGAGTGAAAAATGTCTCGTCCTTGGACTCGTTCCATGCCAACCCCACCAGAGGAAAATTATGATACACAACCCAGCAACAATTTCACGCAAGGACAGTCAAGCCAACAAGGAAATGAATCGGCACTTTCACAAATGTGCCGCCTTTATGAGCAGAGTCAGCAACGACACCGGGAAATGATGAACCAAGTCATCAACATGGGAAATCACCATGGACAGTATCAGCAGCATTCTAAGTTATCTGAGCTACAGAAGACACGCCCCCAAACATTTTCTCATACTGACAAACCTCTTGAAGCCGAGGATTGGCTTCGAGATATGGAGAGAAAATTAATTATTGCAAAATGTTCAGATCTCGAGAAAGTATTATATGCTCCGCACTATCTCACAGGAGCAGCTGCATCATGGTGGGAGAATTTTCTGCACATGCACCCCAACGAAAATGATATAACCTAGGATGATTTCAAGGAAGGTTTCCATGGTGCAGACATACCTAAGAGTATTATGAAAATCAAGAAGAGAGAGTTCGATGAACTCAAGCAAAGGAACATGACAGTGTCAGATTACAACAGTCAATTTACTCTATTGTCCCGCTACGCCAATGAAGAGCGTATGACTGAAAGCAAGAAGATGGAGAAATTCCTTGACGGTCTAGCACCCGCGCTTAAATGCCAACTGGTCGTGCAAACTTTTCCTGATTTTAAAACACTGGTGGACAAAGCCATCACTCTGGAAAATGAGAGATGTAGCCTGGAGGATATTCGCAAGCGGAAAAGGGACCAGACTAACCATGCTCGCAATCACCGAAGCAGGACAGATTTTCATAAGGGTGGGACACACAAATCCTCATCCAATGTCTCACGCCCAATCAAGAATTTTCATGCAAGGGACAAGGAGTTCACATATCGCCCCGGCGTTACTTGTTACGCTTGTGGAGAAGAAGGGCACTATGCCAAACAGTGCCCCAAGCCAAGGAACTCAACCCCAAGGCCGAACAACGGCGGCAATAATTCAGCGCCCAAGCGAAACAATTTCAATCCCAACAACAACCACAGGAAGGGTCATCTAAACCACGTGACCAAAGAAGAAGCACAAAACGCTCCGGATATCGTACTCGGTACGTTTCCTGTCAACATACCTGCAACGGTTTTGTTTGATTCTGGAGCTTCTCACTCATTCATTTCTAAAAGTTTTGCTTTGCAAAATAATTTTTCGATGTTTCCCATGGAAAAATCCATGATCATCAAGTCCCCTGGGATTCAGCAAGTTACTCAGAGTTAATGTCAGAATGTGGTTATTGAGTTCGAAGGATTGAAATTCTACGCCAATCTTATTGTGTTGGAAAATAAAGGACTGGATGTCATCCTAGGGATGGACTGGTTAACCACCAACAAGGGTTTTATTGACTGTTTCAACCGGACCGTAATTCTCACGCATCACCACGGGAAGACAATAAAAGTACCAGCCAAGGAAAGAAAAATACACCGGCAGCCGAGATTGAATAAGGTGGACGTTTCTGAGTTAAGCAAGGTTCCAGTGGTATGTGAATTTCCAGATGTATTTCCCGAAGAACTACCAGGCATGCCACCGGACCGAGAAATAGAATTCAGCATTGAGCTAGCACCAGGAACCACCCCCATATACAAGAAACCATACAGAATGGCACCATCCGAATTGATTGAGTTGAAGAAACAAATAAAGGAATTACTGGACAAGGGATACATTCAAGCCAGCTCCTCACCTTGGGGATCACCAATTTTATTTGCCAGAAAGAAAGATGGAACACTAAGATTGTGCATAGACTACCGAGCACTTAACATGGTCACAATCAAGAACAAATACCCGATGCCATGAATAAATGATTTATTTGATCAGCTCGCTCAGGCCAAGGTATTCTCAAAGATTGACTTAAGGTCAGGATATCATCAATTAAAAGTACGAACAGAAGATATCCCCAAAACAGCCTTCACCTCCAGATATGGACTATATGAGTTCACAGTTATGCCTTTTGGGCTAACTAATGCCCCTGCATATTTTGTTCACCTCATGAACAAAGTATTTATGAAGTATATGGACAAGTTCGTTGTGGTATTCATCGACGATATTCTAGTATACTCCAAGACACCAGAAGAGCACGCGGAACATCTCAGGATTGTGTTAGGAGAACTCAGGAAACATCAATTGTATGCCAAGTTCAGCAAGTGCGAATTTTGGCTAAGGCAAGTAGGCTTTCTAGGCCACGTGTTGACCCAAGACGGTATCGCAGTGGACCCAAAGAAAGTCAGGGCCATACTTGACTGGAAGGCACCAGCCAGCGTAACGGACGTACGAAGTTTCTTGGGAATGGCAGGATATTACCGCAGATTTATTGAAGGATTCTCCACCCTAGCCAAGCCAATGACGCAGTTACTCAAGAAAGAGAAGAAATTTGAATGGACAGAAGCCTGCGAGAAGAGTTTCCAAGAGTTAAAACGGAAACTAACTACAGCACCGGTATTAATTGTACCCGACATACACAAGAATTTTGAAGTGTATTGTGATGCGTCCAGAAAGGGTCTCGGATGCGTGTTGATGCAAGAAGGCAAGGTTGTCGCATACGCTTCACGACAACTCCACAAGCATGAGGAAAATTATCCCACTCATGACTTAGAAATGGCAGCAGTTATTCATGCACTTAAGGAATGGAGGCATTTCTTGCTTGGGAATCGATGTGAAATTTACACGGACCATAAGAGTCTTAAATATATTTTCACTCAGCCAGAACTAAACTTACGGCAACGACGCTGGTTGGAATTGGTAAAGGATTATGATGTTGGTATCCACTATCATCCAGGAAAAGAAAATGTAGTGGCCGATGCTCTTAGTCGGAACCCCAGCTCCGACGAAAATAGTCTGCAAAGCTTAAGGCCTGAATTCCAACAAGAATTTGCCAAACTCAACTTGTCAATGATCACGGAAGGCACCATATCAAACTTGGAAATAAAGCCCGACCTTGTGGAGAGAATTAAAGAAGCTCAGCCCGGTCACCCCAGTATTGAAGGAATTAAAAGAAAGGTGAGTATGGGCAAGGCCTCGGAATTCATCATAGGCGATGATGGAATATTACGGTACGAAGACAGACTCTGTGTGCCAAACATAGAAGACCTTAAACAGCAAATCCTAGCTGAAGCACACACCACTCCATATTCAATCCACCCTGGAGGAACCAAAATGTATAAGGATATTCAGGAAAGATTTTGGTGGCACGGTATGAAGAGGGACATAGCCACATTCGTTGCATGTTGCGATCCTTGTCAACGCATAAAAGCTGAACATCAGAGACCAACCGGACTACTGCAACCAAAAAAATACCTGAGTGGAAATGGGATGAAATAGGGATGGATTTTATTGTCGGACTACCTCGGTCACGACACGGGAATGATGCCATATGGGTCATCACCGATAGATTAACCAAGGTGTCACATTTTATCCCAGTGAAGACAACCTACAACACTCAGAAGCTTGCCAGGATTTATCTCTCCCGTATAGTTTGTCTGCATGGAGTCCCGAAGACTATAATATCTGACCGAGGCACTCAATTTGTCTCAAAATTCTGGGATCATTTACAACAGGCTCTGGGAACTCAATTGGCCTTCAGTACAGCCTACCATCCCCAGACTGATGGACAGACTGAATGCGTAAACCAAATTTTAGAAGACATGCTAAGAGCATGTGTCCTCACCTATGGAACCAGTTGGGAAGAAAGTCTGCGATATGCCGAGTTCGCATACAACAACAGCTACCAGGCCAGCCTGCGAATGGCACCTTTTGACGCCCTATACGGACAGAGGTGTCGTACCCCGCTAAATTGGTCAGAGACCGGAGACAGCCGTATCTTCGGCCCAGACATGCTCAAAGAAGCCAAGGAAAAAGTCAAGCTAATCAGGGACCGACTCAAGACTGCTCAAAGCCGACAGAAGAGTTATTACGATCAGAAACATCGTGGGGTCAATTTTGGACCCGGTGAATTTGTGTACCTACGAGTATCACCTATGAGGGGACTGCAACGGTTTAAGATTAAAGGGAAGCTAGCACCAAGATTCATTGGACCATTCTGCATAGTGGCACGAAGAGGCACTGTAGCCTACCAGCTAGACTTACCCAAAGACTTGTCCGACATTCACGACGTATTCCACGTCTCTCAATTGAGGAAGTGCGTAAGCAAACCAGAGAAGCAAGTATCCCATGAGAACATTGACATGCAACCAGACCTCACTTATCGGGAACACCCAGTAAAAATATTAGAGGAGTCTGAAAGGAGGACCCGACAGAAAACCATCAAATTTTTCAGAGTTCAGTGGAGCAATCACACCGAAAGTGAAGCAACTTGGGAAAGGGAGGATTTTCTTCGGACAGAGCATCCACACTTATTAAAGGATCAGCTGAAATCTCGGGGACGAGATTTTTCCTAAGGGGGTAGGTGCTGTGACACTCCCAAAAATTTTAATTGGTTTTCATCAAAAACTTTGTTGAATTCTTTTTTTGAGGGCATTTAAAAATTTCTTTTCCAGAAATCCTTCATCTTAAAAACTTCCTTTTCTTTGGAAAGGATTTTATTTTTCTTCAAAACTATGGTGTTTGATCTTTTGAAATTTCTTCTCTGTTGGTTCCCCCTCAAATTATTTTGGGAGTTTTAATCTTTTTCTCTTAAAAATAAACTCTATGAAAATTTGGATTTTCATATCCTAGAAACCACCCATGATCTTTGTATTTTTTCCCATGTGATAAGACCCCTCCAAAACCTTCCCTCCTCCTTGTAATCAACCTAAGTTCTCTGTCCCAACTCATCCAAGCAAGTTTTGGATTTTATTCTAATTATTTTTCCCTCAAAACCATTTCTGCAAATTATTTGGAGCCTGAGTGGTTTTCAAAGCAAGTACCCTATTGCATTTGAGTTTTCACCTAAAACCAACTCCTCTGGATTGTCCTTAACATCCACAACCCAGAACCATCTTGACCCACTCCTCCCCTTTTCAAAATTTTCAAAATTCAGTCTCTGCAAGTTTGGACCAGATTTGCCAAATTTGGTGAAATTCATATCTACACTTCTCCAAAAATTCCACCAAAATTCAGGCAGCCTAGTGGAGCAATGAGTAGCCACTCCACAAAAAATCAGCTCAAGGAAAAATCCCCAGAGACCAAAAACATTCTGTCGAACACCTGAGCTGCACTGTTCCTTTGCAAATTCAGTAAATTCAGATTTCAGTGTTGTTTTTCGTCCGTCAGCTTGGCGTCTTCCCGGCGTCGGTGGCGCCCCTGGCCGCCCGCGCCGGCGTGTCTTGCGGCGGCCAAAACCCCGTTACAGCCGACAGGGGACAAGAACGGCGGCTCAATGCCGTTCCGCGCCGCCCATCGCCCCTCTGCTCTCCGCGTGGCCTCATGCGTGCCAGCGCACGCCCGTGGCACCGCCACCATGGCCGGCAAGCACGGGACGCGCTCCCTGCCGCCGACAGGCCCGCGCCGCCCCGTTCTGTCGAACTCACCCCCAAAGCACCAAACTCCAGCTCGATTAGCACCAAAACGGAACCGTGGACCTCCACGATGACGCACAACGTCCTAATTACCCCGACCAAGCCCTGCGCCGCCGTAATCTTCACCGGAGACCCCCGTTCACGGCCACCGCCTCGGACCGCCTATATAAAGGGCTCCTGAGCTCACCCTCGTGCACGCATCATCACCACACCTCACCAAGGCTCTCCCAAGCCACCCGGAGGACCTCGAGGAGGTCTCCTCCCCCAACTCCGGCCGCCCCGATCCGCCTCGGCCTCCACCACGATTCGCTTCGGTGAGGCCATCTCCGGCGCCCAAATCCCGTCAATTACTCCCTCTAGTACCCAGTAAGCTAACGCCAGCATCAATTTGTCCTTTGCAGCTCTCTCCGACGAGTCCCTCGACCACCCGAGCCGCCGTCCGCCGGAGCAAAGCTCGCCGTCGACGTGGTACTCGCCGGCGACCACCACCACCACCAACCGACGCAGGAAGGAGCCCTGATCACGGAGGTACCCTCCGATCCCCCTGCCTCGCTGTGGATCGCCGCCGGCGACCACCGCGGCTCTCGGACGCCGACGATCTTCGTCCCCCCCCCCATTTGAAAGTTTAAACCTGACGAGTGGGACCCCCACCGTCAGCCTCTCTGTCATCTCTATGTGAAACGTTTTCTGGTAGCGCCTTCGGGCAAAATGCGTTTTCCCCTCTGGGCTGGCGTATTCAATACTGGAACGTCTTCTGTTTGTTATAAGCTAGCCCCTGGAAACTTTCTGTTTCATTACAGATGAGTCCCTGGACAAAAACCTTTATCACTTTTAAACCGAATAGTATTTTTGATTGATTCTTTTTCTGTCCTCTTCAGATGTTTGTCTAGTTTTCTATCATATTTATTTGAAAAAAAAATTTGGAATACTTTTTGTGCACCTCACGGTATTCACGATAGCGCGTATATTTTCTTTATACCATAGATACTGAAGGAGGTGACGGGACCGCAAACTTCACCGAGCTAGGCTCCGACTACTCCGAACCAGGCAAGCATGTTTGAACTTTTGATATGATGAGTGTCTTGGCATGTTTTGCATTTTAGTTAGTCTCATGGCATGTTGAAGAGCATACCGATGAATGTTATTTCCATGCATTGATGAGGTAAGTGAGTTCGATGATCCATAAGTGATGGATGTGAGTATGAATGGCCATGTGTTGGCATGAGGATGGGTAAGATGGCAGTGTTGTAGCATGCCAGTCTTATGCCAGACCATATGACTACAGTGTCCAAACCGTATCGATCCAATTCCTCCTTTTTCCTTCCCTGTACTACCACATGTTTCCGCAAGGAATATGGCTTAGTAAGTTGCAAACCGCTTTCCTGGGTACACACCAAAAGGAGAGGCGGGATGATGGTTCCATGCCCTGGATTAAAGCCAGTCATCGGTCAGGGGGCATGGGTGTTTCGGTTGGGACCGAGAGGGGGGCACCCCTTAGAGCGCGTATATAAATTTGATCCCATGCTATTCGAGATTGTGATCTCCCCGTCTCAAAAGTTTTTCTTGGACGATGTCTAGGGTGATTCCTAGCATCGAGAGGTAGGATGGGTGTGTACTGGTTAGCTGTGTTTTCTTCCGAAATACCGTAAACGGAACTAGTCCTTCGTGACTACGGAAATCCGTTGGCTGTGGAAATTTTTGTACAACCTCTGCAGAGTCATTATTCCTTGAATCATCTAATTCCATGTCCAAGTTCAGTATTATCTTATCCTGACAAGTGCCAGTTTTGATGACAGAGACTCCGGTGAATCGTATGAGTGCTAATTCCGGTTAAATGATTATTCCTGTGGATGGACTAACCCGTTTATTTTTATGAATTGAATGTTGATTATGAGTATTATTTACTTGTGAATAAAAGCCCTTTCTGTGATGTCGCTCAGACGTCCGACTGTGGCATTTCTTTTAAAGCCCTTTCTGTGATGTCGCTCAGACGTCCGACTGTGGCATTTCTTTTAAAGCCCTTTCTGTGATGTCGCTCAGACGTCCGACTGTGGCATTTCTTTTAAAGCCCTTTCTGTGATGTCGCTAAGACGTCCGACTGTGGCATTTCTTTTAAAGCCCTTTCTGCGATGTCGCTCAGACGTCCGACTGTGGCATTTATTTTAAAGCCCTGTCTGCGATGTCGCTCAGACGTTCGACTGTGGCATCATTTCCTTATTTTTATTTGTTCACCTTTCGAGGCGTTGCTTCAGACACCCGATCGGTTTTTATTTATGATATGTTGGGACTTCAGGCGGACTACCGCCGTTTCCCTTTTACTTACCTCGCTATGCTAATTTTTGAATATACATTGGTGAATTCATCGTGACGCATTCATGCCTGCATTTATTATATCTCATGTCCGAACTGTCTTGCGAGTACTTTCAAAGTACTCACTGGCTTGTTGATTTGGCCAGATGCTGACGAAGGCGATCTCATGGATGAAGAGTTTGATAGCGAGTCCGACGCCTAGAGGAATCCCAGTCAGTCTCATGCGACCCTGGATTTGGTCACTATATTATATCCGCTTCTGCTACCAAATAAATTCATCGAGCCTCACCTCGATGCTCGATGAGATGCCAGTTTTAGAGTCATGTATCTCACTCCCGTTGTGTTTTTCCACCACCCTATCCTCGAGTCAGTAGTATGCCTCCACACCACTGTGTCATGTCTGCCATTATGTATAATTATCGGCGTGCTTATAATACTTTGGTTGAGCAACCGTAGCTCGACCCTATAATATATTTTATGCTAGTGGCTTATTGTATCAAGAATCTGTCTACCGGTAAGCAGAAATTTTCTCATACTGGACTCAAAAGATTGGTTTCTCAATAAATATTTTTTTATTGGAAAACCGGTCATGACATCCGGCGCGCAGTGTTGTCTTCGGCATTGCAAGGCGGGTTCTTCCTCCGAACACATCAAAGAAGAGCTTGAATACCAGGATAGTGTCCGACCCTGCAAAATAAATTCCACATACCACCGTAAAGGGAATAATATTTCCACAAATCTTAATCTGCTGACACGCTTTGGCAACATGACATCAGGCCATGGTTCAGTGATTATTCGAACCGGCTTTCTTCAACCAACTCCACACATAACGCGAGGTGGTTTCTTGACACATCTTGTCAAAGTAGAGATTGTGTTCCCCTAATTACGGGATTCTCATCCATACGGTTGTGGGTAACCCAACCATGCCTAGGACTCCTAGATTTTAGGCAAGTCCCAAACGGCCACTAGGAGGACACTTGATATTCACCCTCTTTATAAAGGGACAAGGCTTTTACTTTTTTCCCTCCCGTGCTCAATCGAATCCATCCCCCGCCTCGAGTTCTAACACCCAAAGCCCAGGTCAGGTGCTTCAGACCTTCAATCATGTCCGAATCTAGCCTTCAAGGCCGGTGGATGCCCTCCTCTGTTACGTAAGAGGATATCAAGAAGTTGAGGGAGGCCAGATACCTGACCGTCGGGGTTTCGCATCGGCTGCCTGCCCGAGGGTAGGTCGTCCCTACTCCCGAACCCAATGAGAACATTGTGTTCATTGCCCACTTCCTCCGAGGTCTAGGCCTCACTCTAGATCCCTTCGTTAGGGCTTTGATGTTCTATTACGGGCTAGATTTCCACGATCTAGCCTCAAACTCCTTTCTCCACATCTCGGCATTTATCGTCGTATGTGAGGCCTTCCTCCGTATTACCCCTCACTTCGGCCTGTGGCTCAAGACCTTTTACGTGAAGCCGAAGATGGTCGAGGGGCAGCATGTAGCGTGCGGAGGCGCATTAATAAGCAAGATCGCTGGAGCTCCATGGCCAAAGGGTTCGTTTCTAGAGGTGTCCAGATTATGGCAACGGGAGTGGTTTTAAATCACAGCTCCCAGAAGTGCCAAGCGGGTGGCTGCCCCTGCTTTCCGCTCGGGCCCTCCACCACAACTGATGTCATGGATTAGCAGAGGGTTGAGCTGGGGTCCATCCAAGGACGTGCCTATACTGCGGAGCCGCATTCAAGATCTCTTCGAAGGATATTTTAGTCTTGTTATGGTGGTGCAAGTCATGCTGGTTCGTCGAGTCCAGCCTTGCAAATGCCGGCCCCTCCGCATGTGGGAGTTCAACCCAGAAGGACCCCGCACTATTCATAATTTCCTCGGCCTGACGCACGAGGAGATGTATAAATCATTCTTCGGACCCCAAATAGAGTGTCCGGATACTACCGAGGACATGGGCCTGAGCAGCAACCGCACCGCCGACCAAGTAAGTAATCCTCTAGCTGAACACACTGTCTTTCATTTATCATGACGTCATTCTGAGAAATCTCTCTTTGACCAGGACTGACTAACAAAGGTGAAGATGATTCGGTGTTCGGCCCCCCTTCCTGAGGGTTTGGACAATCCGGTACTGGAAAAGATTCTCGAGCTAGCACCTTGCCCGGAGCCCTCAAAGGAAGATAAAGGGGGGAATAATGAGGGCGGAAGCGGGCCCCGATCGCTACCAATTCCAACCGAGGGAATGAGCGCCTCCGTGAAGGAGGATAACCAAGGGGAAGAATCTGACCTTCTCTCGCTTCGGGGAAGGAAGAGGACTGCCTCTAAAGATCCGGAAACCAAGGCTTCCAAACGGGAGAAGAAGTCTCCACCAGAGGGTCCTGCCTCGGAGGGTGCTTTTGCCGCACAAAGTCCACGCGGGGATGAGCCCTCTAACAAGCCATAAGTGATCAAAAAATACTTAATAGTAACGATATTCTACCTTACTTCCGAGGAAAAATGACCGAAGCGTTTATCTTGTAGTTCGGATCTTAGCCCTTCTCAACAGAGCTCGTCTTCGGGGGATCTTCTTCCGGAGATGATGGAGAGCGAAATGCCTCCCCCGGACTCCCCCGCTCAAGAAGCGGGCGACCTTGAAGTGTCATCAAGGAAGGCCTCCCCGGGTCTGGTGAGGCCAGAAGATAATCCTATGGTCATCCGAAGTCCCCGGTATCCGGCTATTGAAGAGGGCAAACAAAAGAGTCTGACGCCGTCTAGTATGCAGTTGGACGCACTGAGGGATCTGCTAAGGCGGGCGACCATCTCGGAAGAACACCGTACATTGATGGGTTCGGTGATGGAAAGGATTTCATCCGCCGAAAGCGGGTTGCATGACGCCTTTATGAGTCTACTAATGGGCTTTGAGGTACGTAAAATGATATACCTTTGTAATAGTACCGCACATTTTTAGGTGTGCCCTGTGTAGATAGTAGCCCCTGAGACTCTGGTTGTCACCGAGAACAGCGGCAAGCAGAGGATTGTAGTCCCAGGTAATAACCATACCGCTTTAATGTGCAGGTAGTGGAAGCTCCGGTGGCTAGCCGGACTCATGAGTTTGCCGAACTAAAGCGGCAACTGGATGCGGCGGATGCCGACATCGAGCTTGTTAACAAGAGGCTTGACGAGGCACAGCGTAAGTGATATTTTCTGGTGAATGTCACATAGTAAGAGCAGCGTGATGCCAGTATTTTTAATATTTTGTGACTGCAGATGGAGCTACCACCGTGGAAACCCTTCGGGCGGAACTTGCCCGAGCCAAAGAACAAGCAAGGATTAGTAATGCGGCCGCTTTAAAGGAGGCCGAAGAGCTAAGAGCTGAGAAGGCTGCACATTGCGAGAGCAAAGAGAAGATGGCCAAGATGGCCGTAAAGTTAAAAGACACTGCCCACCGTTGCCAGTTCCTTGAAGAAGAAAACTGAGCGAAGGCAACGGACCTTGAAAAGGCCACGATGGCGACCAAAGACACCCGCTCTGTCATGAGAGCGAAGAAGGAGGAGCTGCGTGAAGCAGGTGATATTGTGGCTGGGAAGCCCTTTTGCTGTGGAGGAAGTTCGGAGATCCATGGTATGCCCCTCTGGATCGGCTGTGGAGTTCGGCAGACGCATATCTGGATTTGACGGCGAGTGCTGTCGATGCGGCCGAATACTTCCGAGATCAGAAATATCGTGAAGTGGACAAGCTATTCTGGTCGCAGTTTAACGTTCCAGAGCGTCCGCTTCCACTAACTGATCAGCTTGCCGAATGGGCTGAACTCAATAGATTGTCTGGACTTGCCATGAGGTACGTCGTAGATCATTTGTGGCCGGAAAAGCTGAAGCTGAACAGCTATTTCAGCTTACTGCAGCAGTTCCTTGGTGCGGTGCCGCACATCAATGCAATGAAGAGGTCGGCGTGTATAGAAGGCTCGCGGATGGCCCTTGCCCGTGTCAAAGCATACTGGGCGGAGATGGATGCTACCACTGTTGCAGCGCAGGGTTCGGCCATAGGCAGAGTGGCTGCCAAGCACTATTTTGAAGAAGTTCTTGAGGGTGCTTGCTTGATTAAGGCCCAGTGCTCGAAGAATATTATGTTTGAATGACATGTATTCCCATTGTAAAAACAATGTTTTTATTGAGTTTAACAAGGCTGTTTTTATACTTGTGCCTGAAAGTATTGTGATGCCTCCTGTGCGGCCGTTTATGTATACATGTGTATAACCTAAAAGATTGCAGTCGTCGGCTCCAGCCCCCACGCATATAATGCGGGCGTGTTCGCAGAAGACGCGTATTCACACTTAATCCAACGTCTTGGTCCTAATAAGGAGGTGATGGCGCAGCGAACTAGGCAACCGGACTATAATGCTTTAACACTTTCACTTAACCATAGGAGTTTGACAGTGGGGCTACTATATAGCCCCTGGAGGCTCCGCACTCATCCGAATTCGGGGTGCGTACTTGCCTAGCCGGGAAATGGCCCTTCGTTAAGGCGGAGGAATTCTAAGATTCCGATGGGTCATCGAGTGGTTAACCAGTCTCGCGCTATATCATGACAGTTAGTTTTCGGCTTTCTCTACTGAGGTGCTCGTCCGGATGAACCAGGGCACAACCGCAGTAGTTCTCCTGGTGCCGCCTTAGCCGATAGAGAGGAACGTAAGGCAACAAAACACAGGAGCCGGGCAAACCCAACATTTGACCAAAGACATGATTCGGAGTTGATGCATATAAGGCCAAACTCGCGACGCCGAACACTCCCTAAGGTATTCGGTCTTTATTGTGGGCCTGAACAGTGCCCTTTGCAAGAAGCCCCTGGTGTCCAGGTACGTGCATTACTCTGACGTGGCCACATGCCAAGACGTCAGCATCCTTCTCAATTGTACTGATAATCCAAGGGATGTGTATCCACAAGAGATAGTAAAAAAGGTTGACGCAGGGTCTTAATCTAAAAATAATCCTTGGAACGGGTCCCTACTGCACGTCTACGCTTGGGTCTCTGTTGTGCCGTATTCTGGACGGGTGTAGCACGATGGTCATCTGTAAAAGAGAGGAACTTAGGTGAAAATTTGTTGTGCAAAAAAGTAGGTTTAAAGAAACCATGTACAGTTCAAGATGAGTAAAAATTGCCACTTGTCTAAGCACGTTGAGCCCCTTGTATTTCTAATAGGGGTGTGGTCATCAAAACCTGTATGAATTACATATAGCTGCGCCGGACTCTTCTAACCGTGTCCGTGGTCTTGACGACCTATCGAATGCTTTAGTTGGTGAGGCTGTTTTAGTGTGCGGCTGCCAAGGCAGCCGCACTCTGTTCGGAATGCAGGGATCGCTGAATATTTCCATTTACTGTAATGATGCCACGTGGAACGGGCATCTTAAGCGTGAGGGAAGCGTAATGCGGTATTGCGTTAAAGCGAGCGAAAGCTTCACGTCCAAGTAGTGCTTGATGGCCACTTTGGAACGGAGCAATGTGGAAGGTCAAATTTTCGCTACGGAAGTTGTCGGGGAAGCCGACAACTTCTAGTAGCAGGGAGCCTGTGCAATGAGCCCCTGGGCCTGGCGTTACTCCTCTAAAGGTAGTGTTGCTGCGGCAAATTTTCGTTAGGTCTATCCCCATTTTGCAGATTGTGTCCTGATATATCAGGTTTAAGCTGCTGCCGCCGTCCATCAGGACTCGTGTGAAGTGGTATCCGTCAATTATTCGATCTAATACCAAGGCTGACAATCCTGCGCTCCGGATACTTGCTGAGTAATCCTGATGGTTGAAGGTGATTGGTTGAGACGGCCAGTGGCAGAACTCCACGGTGATAGGCCCTTGGGCATGTTTATCTGGGAATGCTGCTTTGCTTCTCCCCTTTATCACGTGTAACATGTTTACTATTTTGACTTCTGGTGGAAATTTCTTCTGTACCCCAGTGTTTTGCTTGCGAGGCTCATCCTCGTCTTCGCTTGGTGTATCCCGCCCCTTATGTTCGGCGTTGAACTTGCCAGACTGCTTGAAGACCCAACATTCTCTGTGGGTATGATTTGCAGGTTTATCGGGGGTGCTATGGATCTGAGAAATTTGGTCCAGAATTTTGTTTAGGCTGGACAGTTCATCTCTGGCGCCTTTAGAGGGTGGCTTTTGCTGACCTGGCCGAGAGCTTCTGAATCCGGTGTTTACCGCCGTGCTCTTCAGGCTGTCTTCTTTATTCCGGCGCTTATTATTTTTGTTGCGTCATGATTTCCCGTTTCCATCTCTAACTTCGGATGTACTTGGATCGCTGGTGTTGCATCGGGCTAGCCTGCTGTCCTCGCCCGCGCAAAAGCGGGTCATGAGGCTTGTTAATGCTGCCATTATTCTCGGCTTCTCTTGGCCGAGGTGTCTGGCAAGCCATTCTTCTCGGACGCTCTGTTTAAAAGCTGCCAAGGCTTCAGCGTCCGGACAGTCGACTATTTGTTTTTTTAGTAAGAACCATGTTCCAAAGCTTTCGGGATGACTCTCTGGGCTGTTGAGTTATATGACTTAAATCGTCCGCATCCGGAGGTCGGACATAAGTCCCTTGAAAATTTGCCCGAAAAGCGTCTTCGAGCTCTTCCCAGCTTCCAATGGAGCTTTCGGGGAGGCTTTTAAGCCAGTGCCGAGCTGGCCCTTTGAATTTGAGGGGTAAATACTTAATGGCGTGGAGATCATCTCCTCGAGCCATATGGATATGGAGGATATAGTCCTCAATCCAGACCCGAGGGTCTGTTGTTCCATCGTATGCCTCTATGTTTACGGGTTTGAATCCCACTGGAAATTAATGGTCCAGCACCTCGTCGGAGAAACATAGGGGGTGTGCGGCACCCCTGTATCTGGGTGTACCGCGTTGTTCGGATGTTTGTTGTGTTGCATCGTATGCTGGAGCGCGCTTGCGTGGTCCATAGATGGATCTGGTTGCGCTGTCCTTTTGATGCGATCCCTCGCATGGATAGCGTATTAGCTTATGTGCGGCGTTGTTTGCCGCTCTATGTTGGCCGTGAGGTCGTCTATCCGGCCAGATGGCCATTTCAATTTTTGGTTGCGGGGGATCTAAGGCCTCCTCATCGAATTCAGGTAGCAACTTCCGCTTCAGGTAGCTCTTGGTGGGGGGATTACCGCCGTACCTCGCTGCTGCGTTGAGTACTTAACTCCATCTGATTCTGAGTGTGTCTTGCGCAGCCTTGAGCCTTTGCTTCTGCTTTTTTAGACTCCTCGCGGTGGCAACAAGCCTTTGACGGTCGTTCTGTTGCTCCGGGTGTCTGTCCGGTGTGATGTCGTCCGGACTATTATCTTTGACAGAGTCGGGTTGTTCGGTTTGATTCTCCGTGTTGCCGTGGTCCGATGATGGTTCACCCTACTCTAACGCTGGGTCTATATGATCGTTGTTTCTACCGAGGCGGGATTTGGAGCGGCGCTTACGCCGCCGCTTTGACTGCTTCTCGAGGGGACAACCCTTCGTTGCGTCCTTCCGTTCCTCGCCGTCGTTTTGTTTTGGTGTGTCCACCATGTATATGTCATGTGATGAAGTGGGCGTCCAGTGCCCTATGGGAAGTGGTTCCTTTTCGTCTCCTGCATCGTCGTCCATACCGGTGTCTTCGGAGTCGAAGTCGAGCATGTTGGTTAAATCATCGACAGTGGATACTAAGTGGGTGGTGGGTGGGTGGCGAATTTCTTCGTCATCCGTATCCCAATCCTGCCGGACATGGTTCGGCCAGGATCCTCCTGATAAACTTCAGTATGTCGCCAAAGGGCGAGTGCTGAAAAATATCCGCAGAGGTAAACTCCATGATCGGTGCCCAATTGGATTCGTTAGGAACGAGCGCAGGCGGTTCAGAGTCCGTGGCCGGAGAAGGATCTGACACTTTTACAACATGGCTCTCGTGAAGGGTAAGGTCGATATTCGGCTCGATCGCCGCTGAGGATACGGCCTCCATGACGGGGTCTAACCACCCGTCCATGAATGGCGCAACTGGCTCCGAATTGAGTCTCGGAGCGGCTGCCGGTGCGATCTCCTGAATACGGTCCGATGGTAGAGCTAAATCGTACTCATCGTGACCGCGTGGCGCACAAGGCAGGGGCTCGAATCTGTGGAAGATCAAGTCTCCGCGGATATCGGCTGTGTAATATAAGCTTCCCAACCTGACCTGGTGGCCAGGGGCGTAACTTTCGATATGCTCCAGATGGCCAAGCGAGTTGGCCCGCAGTGCGAAGCCGCCGAACACAAAGATCTGTCCGGGGAGAAAAGTCTTACCCTGGACCGCATCGCTATTGATGATAATAGGGGCCATCAATCCTAACGGTGATGACACAGAGAAACTCTCAATGAAAGCACCAATGTCGGTGTCAAAACCGGCGGATCTCGGGTAGGGGGTCCCGAACTATGCGTCTAAGGCGGATGGTAACAGGAGGCAAGGGACACGATGTTTTACCAAGGTTCGGGCCCTCTTGATGGAGGTAAAACCCTACGTCCTGCTTGATTTATTCTTGATGATATGTATATTACAAGAGTTGATCTACCACGAGATCAGAGAGGCTAAACCCTAGAAGCTAGCCTATGGTATGATTGTATGTTGTGCTACGGACTAAAACCCTCTGGTTTATATAGACACCGGAGGGGGCTAGGGTTACACAAGGTCGGTTACAAAGGAGGAGATATCCATATCCGTACTTCCTAGCTTGCCTTCCACGCCAAGTAGAGTCCTATCCGAACATGGGACGAAGTCTTCAATCTTGTATCTTCATAGTCCAACAGTCCAGCCAAAGGATATAGTCCGGCTGTCCGGAGACCCCCTAATGCAGGACTCCCTCAAAAGTCATACCAACATCAATCTCAGAACATAATGGATACTAGGGATCAAACCCTAACAAAAATAACTCGATTACATGATAAATCTCATCCAATCCATCATCGTCTAGCAAGCCTACGATGGAATTACTCACGCACGGCGGTAAGCATCATGAAATTGGTGATGGAGGATGGTTGATGATGACGATGGCGACGGATTCCCCTCTCCGGAGCCCTGAACGGACTCCAGATCAGCCCTCCCGAGAGGTTTTAGGGCTTGGTGGCGGCTCCGTATCGTAAAACGTGATGAATCCTTCTCTTTGATTTTTTTTCTCCCCAAAAGCTAATATATAGAGTTGGATTTGAGGTCGGAGGAGCTCCAGGGGCCCATGAGGTAGGGGCGCGCCCAGGGGGGCAGGTGCGCCCCCCACCCTCGTGGCTAGGGTGTGGGCCCCTGGTCTTCATCTTTTGCAAGGATTTTTTATTATTTCCAAAAAGATGTTCCATGAAATTTCAGGTCATTTAGCCAAGAGTGCTGGTCACATATTAATATTAACTGGATAACACATGGTACAAGACTTCAATGGATTGAGCAAGCAAAAACTACGTGGAATAGCCCGATGTTCATGGACATCTTCCTATAGGCTGCTTGGAGCATATGGAAAGAGAGAAACAACAAACACTTCAGAGGGATTTCACCTTCGAAATCATCCTGGCTGGCTAGGTTGAGAGATGACCTTTCCCTTCTTCGTTACAGAGTGGGAGAAAAATTTCAACCCTTTTTGTCCTCTTTTGTAAATAGTATTTAACTTTACTCTTTTGTTCCCTCTTTCTAGTGTTTACCCCTCCCCAATAGTTACACCATGGCTATGGATGTAAGGTTATGACTTTGTAAGACTTTTTGTCACTTAATTTAATACATATAGTAGGAGCCTCTCCTACTGTTTGAAGTGTCAAAAAAAATTTCAGGTCATTCCAAGAAGTTTTGTTTCTGCACATAAATAATACCATGGCAATTCTGCTGAAAACAGCGTCAGTCCGGGTTAGTTCCATTCAAATCATGCAAGTTAGAGTCCAAAACAAGGGCAAAAGTGTTTGGAAAAGTAGATACTACGGAGACGTATCTGCGGTCAGGAGTGAGTCGATGTTCATCTCCGACGGGCCCAAAGACTCATCCGAAGAGGATACGTCGATACGGGATTTGGAGGGGCTGCATGATCATGTTCGGCATGATAAGAAATAATAAAATAAAACATACCAGGAGCTATTATGGTATCCGGATAATTACGACTTCGCCAGGGGCTTGTCCCTGGGCAACCACTCCTCGTCGCTAAAAGCGGCCGCCGTGGAGCAGTCCGAAAGGAGAGTCCTTCCCTTCTTGGACCCTTCGGCTTCCCCTGATGGGGCGGCCTTCCTTTTCTTGTCTCCCCCGGCTGGGGGGGGGGGGAGAACTTTCCTCTTCCTCCTCCTCGTTTTCGTGGGAGGAGGGTGCCTCGGTGTTATCGGACGATGATTCCGATATGACCTTGCGTCGGAGACCTTTCCTGGTCCCTGTTGCCTTCTTCTTGGCCTTCTTCTCCGTCGCCTCATAGGGCGCCAGAGCCAGCATCTCTGTTAAGAGAGCACTTGCTGGATCCTCGGGCAGTGGGGCCGGACAGTCGATCTGCTCCATTGTCGCGGCCCATTCCTGTTAAATGGCATGGAGGCTTAGATCCCCCACATGATTATACCGGGGAAAGAAACATCTTATGAGATATAAAGAGCTTACCAGATTGGCAGGGCGCTTAGCGCTGAGTCCGCGATCCTCGGTAAGGGGAGGAGGTACCTCAGCGGCCTTGAATAGCACCCTCCTGACGTCTTGGTGTGTCGTGTCAAAAAGCTCTCGTAGCGTCTGGTGCTTGGCCGGGTCAAACTCCCACAAATTGAATGCCCGTCCTTGGCACGGAAGGATCTGGTGGAACAGCATGACCTGGACCACGTTGACAAGCTTGATTTTCTTGCTTATCATATTTCTTACGCAGTTCTGGAGTCTGGTCAGCTGCATCGATGAACCCCAAGATAGGCCCTTGTCTTTCCAGGAGGTGAGCCGCGTGGGGATGCCGGATCGAAATTCGAGGGCCGCCGCCCAATTGGTGTCGCGCGGTTCGTTGATGTAGAACCACCCCGATTGCCACCCCTTCACTGTCTCCACATAGGAGCCTTCAAGCCAGGTGACGTTGGGAATTTTTCCCACCATGGCGCCTCCGCACTCCGCTTGCTGGCCGAGCACCACCTTTGGTTTAACGTTGAAGGTTTTCAGCCACATGCCGAAGTGGGGCTTGATGCGAAGGAAGGCCTCGCACACGACGATAAACGTCGAGATGTTGAGGATGAAATTTGGGGCCAGATCGTGGAAGTCCAGTACGTAGTAGAATATGAGCCCGCGAACAAAGGGGTGGAGGGGAGATCCTAGCCCGTGGACGAAATGGGTGAGGAATACAACCCTTTCGTAGGGTTTGGGGTTAGGGACGATCTGCCCCTCGTCTGGGAGCCGGTGCGCGATGTCTGCGGCCAGGTATCCGGCTTCCCGGAGCTTCGTAATGTTCTCCTCCGTAACGAAGGAGACGATCCACTTGCCTCCCGCTCCGGACATGTTTGGAGTGGATTTACAGAGAAAATGCGAACTTGGTCACTGGAGCTTGCTACCTCTTGAGCACTGCGTTGGTTTTCCCTGAAGAGGAAGGGATGATGCAGCAAAGTAGTGTAAGTATTTCCCTCAGTTTTTGAGAACCAAGGTATCAATCCAGTAGGAGGCTATGTGTGAGTCCCTCGTACTTGCACAAAACAAATAAATCCTCGCAACCAACGCGAATAGGGGTTGTCAATCCGTACACGGCCACTTACGAGAGTGAGATCTGATAGATACAATAAGATAATATTTTTGGTACTTTTGTGATAAAGATGCAAAGTAAAATAAAGGCAAAGGAAATAACTAATTAGTAGGCGATTAATATGATAAAGATAGACCCGGGGGCCATAGGTTTCACTAGTGGCTTCTCTCGAGAGCATAAGTATTCTACGGTGGGTGAACAAATTACTGTTGAGCAATTGACAGAATTGAGCATAATTATGAGAATATCTCGGTATGGTCATGTATATAGGCATCACGTCCGAGACAAGTAGACCGACTCCTGCCTGCATCTACTACTATTACTCCACTCATAGACCACTATCTAGCATGCATCTAGAGTATTAAGTTAAAAACAGAGTAACGCTTTAAGCAAGATGACATGATGTAGAGGGATAGACTCATGCAATATGATGAAAACCCCATCTTGTTATCCTCGATGGCAACAATACAATACGTGCCTTGCTGCCCCTACTGTCACTGGGAAAGGACACCGCAAGATTGAAGCCAAAGCTAAGCACTTCTCCCATTGCAAGAAAGATCAATCTAGTAGGCCAAACCAAACTGATAATTCAAAGGGACTTGCAAAGATAACCAATCATACATAAAAGAATTCAGAGAAGATTCAAATATTATTCATAGATAGACTTGATCATAAACCCACAATTCATCGGTCTCAACAAACACACCACAAAAAGAAGATTACATCGAATAGTTCTCCACAAGAGAGGGGGAGAACATTGTATTGAGATCCAAAAAGAGAGAAGAAGCCATCTAGCTAATAACTATGGACCCGTAGGTCTGAGGTAAACTACTCACACTTCATCGAAGAGGCTATGGTGTTGATGTAGAAGCCCTCCGTGATCGACGCCCCCTCCGGCGGAGCTCCGGAATGGGCCCCAAGATGGGATCTCGTGGATATAGAAAGTTGCGGCGGTGGAATTAGTTTTTCGGCTCCGTATCTGATCATTTGGGGGTACGTAGGTATATATAGGAGGAAGGAGTGCGTCGGTGGAGCAAAAGGGGGCCCACGAGGGTGGAGGGCGCGCCCTAGGGGGGTGGGCGCGCCCCCTACCTCGTGGCCTCCTCTTTTGTGTCTTGACATAGGTTCCAAGTCTCTCGGGTCTTGTTTGTTGAGAAAATCACGTTCCCGAAGGTTTCATTCCGTTTGGACTCCGTTTGATATTCCTTTTCTTTGAAACCCTAAAACAGGCAAAAAACAGCAATTCTGGGCTGGGCCTCCGGTTAATAGGTTAGTCCCAAAAATAATATAGAAGTGGATAATAAAGCCCAATAATGTCCAAAACAGTAGATAATATAGCATGGAGAAATCAAAAATTATAGATACGTTGGAGACGTATCAAGCATCCCCAAGCATAATTCCTGCTCGTCCTCAAGTAGGTAAATGATAAAAACAGATTTTTTTGATGCGGAGTGCTACTTGGCATAATTTTTAATGTAATTCTTCTTAATTGTGGTATGAATATTCAGATCCGAAATATTCAAGACAAAATTTTAATATTGACATAAAAATAATAATACTTCAAGCATATGAACAAAGCAATTATGTCTTCTCAAAATCACATGGCCAAAGAAAGTTATCCCTACAAAATCATATAGTCTGGCTATGCTCCATCTTCACCACACAAAATATTTAAATCATGCACAACCCCGATGACAAGCCAATCAATTGTTTCATACTTTTGACATTCTCAAAACTTTTTCAATTTTCACGCAATACATGAGCGTGAGCCATGAACATAGCACTATAGGTGGAATAGAACGGTGGTTGTGGAGAAGACAAAAAGGGGAAGATAGTCTCACATCAACTAGGCGTATCAACGGGCTATGGAGATGCCCATCAATAGATATCAATGTGAGTGAGTAGGGATTGCCATGCAACGGATGCACTAGAGCTATAAGTATATGAAAGCTCAAAAAGAAACTAAGTGGGTGTGCATCCAACTTGCTTGCTCATGAAGACCTAGGGCGATTTGAGGAAGCCCATCATTGGAATATACAAGCCAAGTTCTATAATGAAAAATTCCCACTAGTATATGAAAGTGATCACATGAGAGACTCTCTACTATGAATATCATGGTGCTACTTTGAAGCACAAGTGTGGGAAAAGGATAGTAACATTGTCCCTTCTCTCTTTTTCTCCCATTTTTTTATTTGGGCCTTTTCTCTTTTTTATGGCCTCTTTTCTTTCTCCCCTTTTTCTGTCCGGAGTCTCATCCCGACTTGTGGGGGGAATCATAGTCTCCATCATCCTTTCCTCACTGGGACAATGCTCTAATAATGATGATCATCACACTTTTATTTTTCTTACAACTCAACAATTACAACTTGATACTTAGAACAAAATATGACTCTATATGAATGCCTCCGGCGGTGTACCGGGATATGCAATGACATGAGTGACATGTATGAAAGAATTATGAATGGTGGCTTTGCCACAAATATGATGTCGACTACATGATCATGCTAAGCAATATGACAATGATGGAGTGTGCCATAATAAACGGAACGGTGGAAAGTTTCATGGTAATATATCTCAGAATGGCTATGGAAATGCCATAATAGGTAGGTATGGTGGCTGTTTTGAGGAAGGTATATGGTGGGTGTATGATACCGGCGAAAGGTGCGCGGTATTAGAGAGGCTAGCAAACGTGGAAGGGCGAGAGTGCGTATAATCCATGGACTCAACATTAGTCATAAAGAACTCATATAATTATTGCAAAAATCTACAAGTTATCAAAGCAAAGTATTACGCGCATGCTCCTAGGGGGTAGATTGGTAGGAAAAGACCATCGCTCGTCCCCGACCGCCACTCATAAGGAAGACAATCAAAAAATAAACCATGCTCCGACTTCATCACATAACGGTTCACCATACGTGCATGCTACGGGAATCACAAACTTTAACACAAGTATTCTTCAAATTCACAACTACTCAACTAGCACAACTTTAATATCACCATCTTCATATCTCAAAACAATTATCAAGCATCGAACTTCTCATAGTATTCAACACACTCATAAGAAAGTTTTATTATTATTGTATACCAAGCATATTAGGATTTTAAGAAAATTACCATGCTATATAAGACTCTCAAAATAATCTAAGTGAAGCATGAGAGATCAATAGTTTCTATAAAACAAATCCACCACCATGCTCTAAAACATATAAGTGAAGTACTAGAGCAAAACTACATAACTCAAAACATATAAGTGAAGCACATAGAGTATTCTAACAAATTCCTAATCATGTATGGCTCTCTCAAAAGTTGTGTACAGAAAGGATGATTGTGGTAAACTAACAAATAAAGACTCAAATCATACAAGACGCTCCAAGCAAAACACATATCATGTGGCGAATAAAAATATAGCTCCAAGTAAAGTTACCGATAGAAGTAGACGAAAGAGGGGATGCCTTCCGGGGCATCCCCAAGCTTTGGATTTTAGGTGTCCTTAGATTATCTTGGGGGTGCCATGGGCATCCCCAAGCTTAGGCTCTTGCCACTCCTTGTTCCATAATCTATCAAATATTTACCCAAAACTTGAAAACTTCACAACACAAAACTTAAAGTAGAAAATCTCATGAGCTCCGTTAGCGAAAGAAAACAAAATACCACTTCAAGGTACTGTAATGAACTCATTATTTATTTATATTGGTGTTATACCTACTGTATTCCAACTTCTCTATGGTTTATAAACTATTTTACTAGCCATAGATTCATC